>NC_135802.1:158916325-159003616 GCF_964213995.1 Mustelus asterias
GGGATACTCTCCAATTACTTTGATTGCTGATCAAACAACACCAAAGAATCATGACACTATACAAGAGCAAACAGCCTGCTTTATTGGCACTTTATCCACCAGCTTAAAATGTTCCAGTTGAGCCAAAAAAAACCTGATCATTCACCATTCTTTCTAAACTTAATTATTTTTTTTCTGAATAAGAATTAATTATAATAAACAAATAAATAAAAGTTATAGTAATTGTTACTGTAAGACACTGCAAACATTTTTGACCAGATAAAAGGCTCACAACTTCATGATGGGAGAATTCTCAACAAATAAATAATTTTGAATTTTACTGATAGTGAATGTTTTAACCTCGACGGGATAATGAAAATGAGATGAACCTACACAGAGCTAACACCCGCATTTGCAAGAGACCAGATTTGAAAGTGTAAAATTAGGAACTCCACCATTGAAATATTCAGAAATATCGGAATCCTCACCCATGCTTTTCATTGTTTTTAATTTATTTGTGGGATGTGGGCAGCACTTATTGCCCATCCCGGAGGGCATTTCAGAGTCAACCACATTGCTGTGGGTCTGGCAGGTAAGGATGGCAGATTTCCTTCCCTTTTACACTTGCACTTGTAATTCCAGATTTAAAAAAAATTGAATTCAAATTCTGCCTGCCATGGTGGGATTTGAACCTGGGACCCAAGAGCATTACTCTGGCTCTCTGCGTTACTAGTCCAGTGACAATACCCCTCTGCTGTTAAGAGAAAACCACATTGCTGAGAGTCTGGAAATCATAGAAATCATAGAAACCCTACAGTACAGAAAGAGGCCATTCGGCCCATCGAGTCTGCACTGACCACAATCCCACCCAGGCCCTACCCCCATATCCCTACATATTTACCCACTAATCCCTCTAACCTACACATCTCAGGACACGAAGGGCAATTTTTAGCATGGCCAATCAACCTAACCCGCACATCTTTGGACTGTGGGAGGAAACCGGAGCACCCGGAGGAAACCCACGCAGACACGAGGAGAATGTGCAAACTCCACACAGACAGTGACCCAAGCCAGGAATCGAACCCAGGTCCCTGGAGCTGTGAAGCAGCAGTGCTAACCACTGTGCTACCGTGCCGCCCGTATGCATAGAGTTGCATATTTGCCGGACTGAGTCTGGATGGCAGAATTTCGGGGATTTTTAGCTTTACAACAATGAAGACAACCATTTACACTTATAAAGGAGACTTAATGTTAAATGTAGGTCAGCGAGCAGTGGGATGTTGATGGGTGAATGGGTCTTGGTGGGTGGCATGGTGGCACAATGGTTAGCACTGCTGCCTCACAGCTCCAGGGTTCAATTCCAGCCATGGGTGACTGTAGAATTAGCACATTCTCCCCATGTCTGGGTGGATTTCCTCTGGGTGCTCTGGTTCCCTCCCACAGTCCAAAGATGTGCAGGTTAGGTGGATTGGCCATGTTAAATTGTCCTTTTGTGTCAGGGGATTAGCAGGGTACATATATGGGGTTACTGGGATAGGGCCTGGGTGGGATTGTTGTGGAAGCAGGCTTGATAGACCAAATGGCCTCTTTCTGTACTGTAGAGATTCTGTGATTTTAAGTTAGGTTATGGACAGCAGATTAATGTGTGACTGGATGGGGAGCTTGGAGCTGATTCTTTTATGTTGGTATTAGGGAAGAATTTTCAGGGTTATGGGGAATGACATGACGAAGGAGATTGTCATCGACTTCAGGAAGCGTAGAGGAGAACATGCCCCTGTCTACATCAATGGGAAAGAAGTAGAAAGAGCTTCAAGTTTTTAGGTGTCCAGATCACCAACAACGTGTCCTGGTCCTCCCATGGCGACACTACAGTGAAGAAATCCCACCAACGCCTCTACTTTCTCAGAAGACTAAGGAAATTTGGCACGTCAGCTACTACTACTCACCAATTTTTAGAGATGCACCATAGAAAGCATCCTTTCCAGATGTATCACAGCTTGGTATGGCTCCTGCTCTGCCCAAGACCGCAAGGAACTATAAAAGGTCGTGAATGTAGCCCAATCCATCACGCAAACCAGCCTCCCATTCATTGACTCTGTCTCTACTTCCCGCTGCCTTGGCAAAGCAGCCAGCATAATTAAGGGCCCCATGCACCCCGGACATTCCCTCTTCCACCTTCACAGAATTTCACAGTAACTTCATTGCAATGTTAATGTAAGCCTTGTGACTAATAAATAAACTCTTCCTTTGGGAAAAAGATACAAAAGTCTGAGGTCACGTACCAACCGACTCAAGAACAGCTTCTTCCCTGCTGCTGTCAGACTTTTGAATAGGCCGACCTTGCATTAAGTTGATCTTTCTCTACACCCTAGCTGTGACTGTAACACTACATTCTGCACTCTCTCGTTTCCTTCGCTATGAACGGTATGCTAATAGGATAATAAATCAAAAAGGACAGGTAGTTTGTTGTAAAATTCTATGAATCTTGTAACCAAAGACACATGCAACAAGCTCAAAAGTTTAAAAGTGCAAAGTGTGAATAAAACTTAAAATGGACAACTTATCCTTTGTGTAATTTGTTCAAATAAAAATATTTTTCAGCCAGCTGTGGACTAGTTAAGCCAGTTTGATTTGTGTGGATGTGTACATTTTATCAAACAGTTCTGGGGACATGTTTGACAGAAACTGCAATGATGAGACAGAGTACAGGAATGGGATAGAGAATCTGGTGAATTGGCGCAGCAACAATAATCTCTCCCTCAATGTCAACAAAACACAGGAGATAGTCATCGACTTCAGGAAGCATAGTGGAGAACATGCCCCTGTCTACATCAATGGGGACGAAGTAGAATTGGTTGAGAGCTTCAAGTTTTTAGGTGACCAGCTCACCGTCCTGGTCCCTCCACGTTGATGCTATAGTTAAGAAAGCCCACCAACGCCTCTACTTTCTCAGAAAACTAAGGAAATTTGGCATGTCAGTTACAACTCTCTCCAACTTTTACAGATGCACCATAGAAAGCATTCTTTCTGGTTGTATCTCAGCTTGGTATGCCCAAGACTGCAAGAAACTACAAAAGGTCATGAATGTAGCCCAATCCATCACGCAAACCAGCCTCCCATCCACTGACTCTGCCTTGGAAAAGCAGCCAGCATAATTAAGGATCCCACCCACCCCAGACATTCTCTCTTCCACCTTCTTCCTTCAGGAAAAAGATACAAAAGTCTGAGGTCACGCACCAACCGACTCAAGAACAGCTTCTTCCCTGCTGCTGACAGACTTCTGAATAGACCAACCTTGCATTAAGTTGATCTTTCTCTACACCCTAGCTATGACTGTAACACTACATTCTGCACTCTCTCGTTTCCTTCTCTATGAACAGTATGCTTTGTCTGTATAGCGCGCAAGAAATAATACTTTTCACTGTATACTAATACATGTGACACTCCAAAGATGTGTGTTACGTTGCTGGGACATGGTAAATTGTCCGTTAGCGTCAGGGAGATTAGTATGGTAAATGTGTGGGGTGGAGGGAATGGGGCCTGGGTGGGATTGTAGTTGGTGCAGACTTGATGGGCCAAATGGCCTCCTTCTGTACTTTAGGGATTCTATGAATAAATCAAATCAATTTACCATCCGGCAGTTTGCGCATGCTCTATTCGGAAAGGGCCGGCGGCCGGCATTCCACACATGCCCAATGTTGGGCGGGACTATAATCTGGCACCCTGCGCATGTTCAATGCTGGGTATACTGAGGCCGGCATCTCGCGCGTGCTCATTGCTGAGGCCGGTACTCCGCGCATGCTCAGTGCTAGGCATGTTGAGGCCGGCACTCCACGCATGCTCAGTGTTGGGCGGGCTGCCGGCATTTGCGCATGCTCAGTGCTGGGCGACCGGCATCCCGCGCATGCTCAGTGCTAGGCACGCTGAGGCCGGCACTCCACGCATGCTCAGTGTTGGGCGGGCTGCCGGCATTTGCGCATGCTCAGTGCTGGGCGGGCTAAGGCCGTCTCAATTCCGCGGCATCCCGGGGACAATCCGCCGCCATCATGAAGCTGGTCCGGTAAGCGGCGGCATCGGAGGCCGGGAAAGGGCGGCCCTGGGTGTACACTCACCGATCGGGGGGGGGGGGGGTATGAGGAAGGGGGGGAAGTCGCGACCGGAGTCTAGGCCTGGGGCCTCAGGCAGTAGCTGCAGCCGGCAGAAGCCTCGGGGAGCCGGGCCGCCGGCGCGGGGAGAGGCCGGTGCTCAGAGGCCTGGGCCTAGGGAGCGCTGCAGCCCAGGCCTAGGACCAGGGGCTGCTCCTGGTCTGATTGATGCTGCATGGCTGCTAGTGGATGGAGCTGGGCCGGGTTCTCTCTCTCCCTTTGTGTCCACAGCATTTCAATACCAACACACACTGCCCCCGTCTGCCTTTCAACTCCCCAATCCCACCAACTCTCAGCCTTGCTGTTCAACTGCAGGCTGCATCACTTACTCTGCTCCTTCCTCCTGGTACCCACACACACAGTCACTGACCCCTCCTTCTACAGCCATGGCTGGGCGGTCAGCAAGGGGCTGCAGCCATGGCCGAGCCATGCCCATGGTTGGGCAGTCAGCAAGGGATGCTCAATTCCTCACCATCTCAAGTGGTCAGCAAGGGGCTGCCCAACTCTGTGTCAACCACCGTACCCACAGCTGGGTGGGTGGGGGAACGGTCAGCAACACGTTACCCAGCTCCTTACCATCTCTCTGTGCAACATGCCTACAGCTGGCCAATAGGCTGAGCAAAGAAAGAACAAAGAACAATACAGCACAGGAACAGGCCCTTCGGCCCTCCAAGCCTGCGCCGCTCATGTGCCCAACTAGACCATTCTTTTGTATCCCTCTATTCCCAGTCTGTTCATGTGGTTATTTAGATAAGTCTTAAACGATCCCAGTGTGTCCGCCTCAATCACCTTGCTTGGCAGTGCATTCCAGGCCCCCACCACCCTCTGTGTAAAATATGCTGACATCTGTGTTGAACCTTGCCCCCCTCACCTTGAACCCGTGACCCATTGTGTTCGTCACCTCTGACCTGGGAAAAAGCTTCCCACTGTTCACTCTACCTATGCCCTTCATAATTTTATACACCTCTATTAGGTCGCCCCTCATCCTCCGTCTTTCCAGGGAGAACAGCCCCAGTTTACCCAATCTCTCCTCATAGCTAAGACCCTCCATACCAGGCAACATCCTGGTAAACCTTCTCTGTACTCTCTCCAAAGCCTCCACGTCCTTCTGGTAGTGTGGCGACCAGAACTGGACGCAGTATTCCAAATGTGGCCTAACCATCGTTCTATACAGCTGCAACATCATATGCCAACTTTTATATTCTATGCCCCGTCCAATAAAGGCAAGCATGCCATATGCCGCCTTCACCACCCTCTCCACCTGTGCTGCCACCTTTAAGGATCTGTGGACTTGTACACCCAGGTCCCTCTGTGTGTCTATACTCCTGATGGTTCTGCCATTTATTGTATAGCTCCCCCTTACATTAGATCTACCGAAATGCATCACTTCGCATTTATCTGGATTAAATTCCATCTGCCATTTCTCCGCCCAATGTTCCAGCCTATCTATATCCTGCTGTATTCTCTGACAATGTTCATCACTATCCGCAACTCCAGCAATCTTCGTGTTGTCCGCAAACTTACTGATCACACCAGTTACATCTTCCTCCAAATCATTTATATATATCACAAACAGGAGAGGTCCCAGTACAGAGCCCTGCGGAACACCACTAGTAAGAAGTTTAACAACACCAGGTTAAAGTCCAACAGGTTTATTTGGTAGCAAAAGCCACACAAGCTTTCGGAGCTCCAAGCCCCTTCTTCAGGTGAGTCCAGTCCTCAGTCTCTGAAGTTGAAGCAGACCGTCAGTAACCTCGCTGTTCTGTTTGGCCCTCAGCTGAGTTTTAGACCCACCAATCCAATCCCATCACCAAACCACCTCTGTAATGTTGCCCGGCTCTGCTTTCTGATGCTGCAAACATCATCCCTATCTTTTGTTATCAATGGCCATAATAATCTGCTCGCTGGGTTCTGTATATCTGAACCAGTTTGAATTAGCCACACCTATCCTGTATCCTCAATTCCAGCACTGTATCTATTATTCAACAATTTCACATTCAAAAACTGAATCAATATTCCACTCCATCTCTACAAACTCCTTCACTGCAGTTTCCACCATCCCCACATGCTCTACCTCTACCTTTATCCCCTGCTCCAGCATTGGTGAAGAAGCATTCAGCTGTCTCGCCCTATCCATTGGCACTGCCGGTCTAAGGCACCCCATCTCTTGACCTTTGAAGCTCTCTTTGAACAATTCTTTGGTCACTCTATCCTGTTTCCTGTCCACTTTTCCTTCAAAGCAGCTTGAGAAAGTTTAAGCTGTGTTAAAGACAGGTGTAAATGTGAGATGTCGTCAGAGGATAATGATCAGGGCCTGCCTGATATTGATAAACCTGGTGCGACTCAGTTTGCACACTGGGGTAAGAGAAGCAGTTAGATTCATGGGACCAAGATAGCCATTGAACCACTCTGAAGGCAGAGTGAATGATGATGTGTTGCAGCCTCACTTAGCTGTGAGATTTGACATATTGCAGAGTGCTTTAGGGGGGTCTTGGGCACTGCCATGAGAGCACAAGAAGTAGGAGCAGGAGTAGTCCATTCAGCCTGTCAAGACTACTCTGCCATTCAATACAATTGTGGCTGATTTCGGGCTTCAACTACTGCCTGCTCCCCACATTCTTCCATCCCAACACCAGAAATCTGTCCATCCCACTCTGAAATATATTTACAATGCAACTTCCACTCCCCTATGGGGTAGAGAAAACCGTCATTTTATGAAGCAGCACATTAATAGATCTGTTGCATTGCTATGCCTGTCTTGGTTCAGTAATTACTGCTAAGTCTACAATGCAAAGCTTTGGAACAGCAGTGTTGGATTGGCGCAGTTTTCGTTTCCCACTATGTTAAATCTTCAGTCTCGGTTGGTGCAATATTCTCTAATTTGTCCCATCCCTGTGTGGAATGCAGCAACATCGAGTAATTGTGGTTGATGTGTGCTACTAGTAGAAACACAAATAATATAATGTATGGTGGCACAGTGGTTAGTGCCGCTGCCTCACAGCGCCAGGGACCCGGGTTCAATTCCAGCCTTGGGTGACTGTGTGGAGTCTCCACATCTGCGCGGGTTTCCTCTGGGTGCCCAACCACACTCCAAAGATGTGTTGGGTTAGGTTGATTGGCCATGCTAAATTGCCCCTTAGTGTCAGCAGTTAGTGGGGTAAATGGTCAGGGTTAGGTGCAGACTCAATGGGCTGAATGGCCTCCTTCTGCACTGTAGGGATTCTATGATATATTTTTCAAAAGTTACCACCAGTATGGAAGAAGAAAGGCTCCCTCCCCCAGTCATGACACAGTAACAGGCTAGTTCACAAATAACCAGAGTCGGTGTTCCAAAACAGGGTCATATTGGATGTTAACTCTGTTTCTCTCTCCACAGCTGCTGCCAGACCTGCTGAGTTTTTCCAGCATTTTCTGTTTATTATTTCAGATTTACTGGATTCAATTCTAAATTTACTGTGGTGGCATTTGAATTCTCAACCTCTAGGTTGCAAGTTTAGTACCATAACCAGTGCACTGCTATACATGAGAGAGTCACTTGCTTGTTTTTATTATTGTAGCTTGCCTTTTAGTCATTTGACGGAGCAAAGTTGAATTGGCTCAAGACGAGAAAAGGAACTTTTGTTTCAATTTGAATGTGGAAAGGGCAGCTTTTATTTTTTCAGCGTTTTCTTTGTTTAAAACTGCCATGAATAGAGGGAAAATAGCTCAGTCACATCAACAAACATAGACAGAGATAAAGTGTCCGTGAATTTGCAGTGGGTTTGGTCTTGAGAACCAGAGGGTGAAAGTCAGAGACACAGTCTCCCTGTAGACTAAATGAATTTTGATTTGATTTAATATTGTCGCATGTATTGGGATACAGTGAAAAGTATTGTTTCTTGTGCGCTGTACAAACAAAGCATACCATTCATAGAGTACATAGGGGAGAAGGAAAGGAGAGGGTGCAGAATGTAGCGTTACAGTCACAGCTAGGGTGTAGAGAAAGATCAGTGTGAGGTAGGTCCATTCAAAATGGCAACAGGGAAGAAGCTGTTCTTGAGTCAGTTGGTACGTGTTGAAAACTACATTTGGGGAAGACACTGTTTTGGTGAAAAGAAAATGGGATCCCCATTTGACTTGACATTTTTGAGGAAACAGTGATATTTGGGCAGTATCTAGAACATAGAAAAGCTACAGCACAAACAGGCCCTTCGGCCCACAAGTTGCGCCGAACATGTCCCTACCTACTAGGCTTACCTATAACCCTCTATCTTACTAACTTCCATGAACTTATCCAAAAGTCTCTTAAAAGACCCTATCGAATCCGCCTCCACCACCACTACCAGCAGCCGATTCCACGCACCCACCACCTCCTGAGTGAAAAACTTACCCCTAACATCTCCTCTGTACCTACTCCTCAGCACCCTAAACCTGTGGCCTCTTGTGGCAACCATTTCAGCCCTGGGTAAAAGCCTCAGAATCCACTATAACAATACCCCTCAACATCTTATACACCTCTATCAGGTCACCTCTCATCCTTCGCCTCTCCAAGGAGAAAAGACCTAGCTTTCTCAACCTATCCTCATAAGGCATGCCACCTAATCCAGGCAACATCCTTGTAAATCTCCTCTGCGCCCTTTCTATGGCTTCCACATCCTTTCTGTAATGAGGCGACCAGAACTGGGCACAGTACTCCAGGTGGGGTCTGACCAGGGTCCTATACAGCTGCAGCATATCTCCCGATTTCTAAACTCAATTCCTCTATTGCAATTCTGTGCAAAGAGAAACAGAGTTAGTGTTTCAGGTTGATGAATTTTCAGTGTAACTGGATGTGAATGATTGCAGTCTCCCTGTTCCACTGGGAATGGAACAGATGGTGATGTGGGGAATATTAATGGCCTCTAATTAACTCAACACTGAAGAGTCCATTCTAACTTGCTATAACTTACCTCAATGTAGATTTGCCACCATTTCGTAGGCAGTAGATGTCAGCCAGATTTGATTTGATTTATTATTGTCACGTCTTAACATACAGTGAACAGTATTGTTTCTCATGCGCTGTACAGACAAAACATACCATTCATAGAGAAGGAAAGGAGAGAGTGCAGAATGTAGTGTTACAATCATAGCTAGGGTGTAGAGAAAGATCAACTTAACGCAAGGTAGATACACTCAAACGTCTGACAGCAGCAGGGAAGAAGCTGTTCTTGAGTCTTGGTACGTGACCTGAGACTTTTGTAACTTTTTCCCGATGGAAGAAGGTGGAAGAGAGAATGTCCAGGGTGCGTGGGGTCCTTAATTATACTGGCTGCTTTGCCGGGACAGCGGGAAGTGTAGACAGAGTCAACGGATGGGAGGCTGGTTTCGCGCAACATCATTTCAGAGCAGTTTTATAAACTTGGGTCTTTTCCCTTCTGCTCGGTAGCGATAGTAGTCCCTAGCTTGTGTGATTAGTGCTGGAACTTAGAAATATAAATAGTTTGTGTGCACATTGTCCTGAGGCCCAGTTGCTGGTGAGGCACTGCATCAGTAGATGGCTTGTTCTTGAAATCACTTACCCTGTGATGTGTAAGCCTGTTCCTGATAATTGAAGAAAATTAGTGAACAATCTACCAGCAATGTGTGCGGTCTGAATACTGACATTTTTACCACTTAAAACAGTTTCTCTTCTTTAAAACCATCTATGATCTTTAACGCACGCATTACCCCCTCAACTCTGCATAATCATAGAATCCTTACAGTGCAGAAGGAGGCCATTCGGCCCACCGAGTCTGCACCAACCACAATCCCACCCAGGACCTTTCCCTGAAACCTCACATATTTGCCCTGCTAATTCCTCTAACATACGCACCCTGGGTCACTGAGGGGCAATTTAGCAATGGCCAATCCACCTAACCTGCACATCTTAGGAGTGTGGGAGGAAACCGGAGCACCTGGAGGAAACCCACGCAGACATGGGGAGAACGTGCAAACTCCACACAGACCCAAGCTGGGAATCGAACCCTGGCCCCTAGAGCTGTGAGACAGCAGTGCTGACCACTGTGCCGCCTCCTTGAGCTTCCTCATCCCTGATATTTTCTCTACAGCCTTCTCTCCAGTGCCCTGACAACCTTCCTAAAATTTGGTGCCCAGAATTTGACACCATGCCATTCAGGCCCAAACATTGTTTTATAAGTTTACTGTAATTTTCATGCTTTTGCGCTCTCTGTAAAAGCACAAATCCCATTTCAAGCAGCCTTCTCATCCTGCCTTGCTCAGTCCTCCCATCTCAATCTGCCCGGCTCCCATCTCAATCTGCCCGGCAGTATTGGAGCAACAACCCAGATGGTGTAGATAAGCAGCATTTGGATAAAAACACCTGGGCCCAGATCTGGAGACTAGAGTCAACCCAAAAGATGTGCGTGAGGCCCACGGGAAGCCCAGGGTGAGCACCATCCCGTGGGAAGCCCAGGGTGAGCACCATCCCGTGGGAAGCCCAGGGTGAGCACCATCCCGTGGGAAGCCCAGGGTGAGCACCATCCCGTGGGAAGCCCAGGGTGAGCACCATCCCGTGGGAAGCCCAGGGTGAGCACCATCCCGTGGGAAGCCCAGGGTGAGCACCATCCCGAGTACCTAAGAGGGAAGTTTAAACATTCGATTGCCGGTTTTGTCCTGCCGGAACAGGCTTGCTCTGTGATTGGCCAGGACTCTCAGACTTGAGCTATTTGCCCCACACTTCACCTGGTTTTTACACTGACTACCCACCCCTGACCACCTTCCCCCCCCCCCCCCCCCTCTCTGCCCACTCCCCAACTGAGCACCTCATCCTGACACCCGTGCCCCAGTGGTGATCGCCATGCCACAGGAGGCTCAGCCTGCAATGAGATTGCAGAGACTAAAATTTCTGAACTCTCACCAACTTTGTCTAGCAACCAGCTGAGTTTCTTTGCAGCCTTGGTATTTTCTGATTGTGTGAGCCGAAAAACACGGTTTAATCTCTTAACATGTCACTCGTGTTCTGCCAGTCTGTAACAAAACATCCGTTCACCTCCCAGCTGGAGTATTGTCTTCAGTTCCAGGCAGCGCACATTAGGGACAGACACTTTTGAGAGGGTCCAGAAGATATTTACTAAAATCCCCCCCCCCACCCCCTCCCGCAGGGATAGAGTGGAGTGATGTACTATTCCAGAATTCATTTATATATCTTTCACGTAAACACAGCCACAAGTTGATTGACTCTCGAGTGTTTTAACGGGAGTGTCGAGTGTTTTAACGGGAGTGTCGAGTGTTTTAACGGGAGTGTCGAGTGTTTTAACGGGAGTGTCGAGTGTTTTAACGGGAGTGTCGAGTGTTTTAACGGGAATGTCGAGTGTTTTAACGGGAGTGTCGAGTGTTTTAACGGGAGTGTCGAGTGTTTTAACGGGAGTGTCGAGTGTTTTAACGGGAGTGTCGAGTGTTTTAACGGGAGTGTCGGGTGTTTTAACGGGAGTGTCGGGTGTTTTAACGGGAGTGTCGGGTGTTTTAACGGGAGTGTCGGGTGTTTTAACGCGGGAGTGTCGGTGTTTTAACGTGGGGTGTCGGGTGTTTTAACGGGAGTGTCGGGTGTTTTAACGGGAGTGTCGGGTGTTTTAACGGGAGTGTCGGGTGTTTTAACGGGAGTGTCGGGTGTTTTAACGGGAGTGTCGGGTGTTTTAACGGGAGTGTCGGGTGTTTTAACGGGAGTGTCGGGTGTTTTAACGGGAGTGTCGGGTGTTTTAACGGGAGTGTCGGGTGTTTTAACGGGAGGTGTCGGGTGTTTTAACGGGAGGTGTCGGGTGTTTTAACGGGAGGTGTCGGGTGTTTTAACGGGAGGTGTCGGGTGTTTTAACGGGAGTGTCGGGTGTTTTAACGGGAGTGTCGGGTGTTTTAACGGGAGGTGTCGGGTGTTTTAACGGGAGGTGTCGGGTGTTTTAACGGGAGGTGTCGGGTGTTTTAACGGGAGGTGTCGGGTGTTTTAACGGGAGGTGTCGGGTGTTTTAACGGGAGGTGTCGGGTGTTTTAACGGGAGGTGTCGGGTGTTTTAACGGGAGGTGTCGGGTGTTTTAACGGGAGGTGTCGGGTGTTTTAACGGGGGTGTCGGGTGTTTTAACGGGGGTGTCGGGTGTTTTAACGCGGGGTGTCGAGTGTTTTAACGCGGGGTGTCGAGTGTTTTAACGTGAGTGTCCTTTGCACAGATTTCTGATGAAACTGAGCCATGAGACTGTGACCATTGAGCTGAAGAATGGGACACAGGTGCACGGAACTATCACAGGTAAGGAGGAACATCACAACAGCTGTTGGTGGTTTGATATGGGACCCAGGAGTGACCCATTAAGGGGGCAGCACGGGGCGGCACAGTGGTTAGCACTGCTGCCTCACAGCGCCAGGGACCCGGGTTCAATTCCCGGCTTGGGTCACTGTCTGTGTGGAGTCTGCATGTTCTCCCCGTGTCTGCGTGGCTTTCCTTCGGGTGATTTTTGATTTGATTTATTATTGTCACATGTATTAACACACAGTGAAAAGTATTGTTTCTTGCGCGCTATACAGATAAAGCATACCATTCATAGAGAAGGAAAGGAGAGGGTGCAGAATGTAGTGAAGCATAGAACGAGAGTAAAAGATAGAATTAGAGGGTATGCTGGACACAGCTTGCCTCGCTCCGGCGCCATCTTGGAAACCTCCGGTCTCCTCCCACAAAGGTGTGCAAGTTAGGTGCATTGGCCATGCTAAATTGCCCCTTAGTGTCCCGGGATGGGTAGGTTAGAGGGAATAGCGGGGTAAATATGTGGGGTTACGGGGATAGGGCCTGGGTGGGATTGTTGTTGGTGCAGACTCGATGGGCCGAATGGCCTCCTTCTGCACTGTAGGGTTTCTGTGATTTATTTCCCCGTGCAATTGCGGGGAGCATTTACCCCAGTAAATGCAGGACACCAATACTAGAAGGGTGATGAAACCCACCCTAAGTTAGGGCTCCTGCAGGGACGTTTCATTCAACAGCAGGTGTACAGTCTAAAGACAAGAAACGGTGACTCGCCTTTCAGTTTGAAACAGCTTGGTACAAAGCATTTTTCAGCCATCAGCTTTCAGAATAAGAATTGTTCTGCAAATTAATTGGCTTTGGAACCTCTCCTGTCATTAACTGAATTATGAATAGTTTACTCAGAATTGGAGGCTCTTATTATTAAACGGTCTCAATTGTCTAACTGTGGGTGGCACAGTGGTTAGCACTGCTGCCTCACAGCAGCAGTGACCCGGGTTCAATTCCCGGCTTGGGTCTGTGTGGAGTTTGCACGTTCTCCCCGTGTCTGTGTAGGTTTCCTCTGGTTTCCTTCCACAGTCCGAAAGACATGCTGGTTAGGTGAATTGGCTGTGCCAAATTCTCCCTCAGTGTACCCGAACAGGCGCTGGAGTGTCCCGACTAGGGGAATTTCACAGTAACTTCATTTCAGTGTGAATGTAAGCCCACTTGTGACCAATAAATAAATAAACTTTAATTCGGGCGCTGTATCAATCTTAAACTGACTAATCGATTCTGTCTTCCCTTCATCTTTAATAGGTTCTGTCAGTTTTTCATTATCTATACTCTATTCACTAAATTTATTAATTAGTCAGCCTTATTGTTGCTAATAATCAGTTTACTCTTAAAACAATCTCCAGGTGTGGATGTCAGTATGAATACTCATCTGAAAGCTGTGAAGATGACATTAAAGAACAGGGAACCTGTGCAGTTGGAAACACTGAGTATCCGAGGAAACAACATCCGCTACTTTGTTCTCCCAGACAGCTTGCCCTTGGACACGCTGCTTGTTGATGTTGAGCCCAAAGTCAAATCAAAAAAGAGAGAAGCAGGTATGGTGTTTGTTGGGAATTCATTGGGATGTTTGGCTATAAATATTAAATCAGCCTTCAAGCCACACCTCATTTTGGACACTGGCCAACCGTGTTTGAGTGACAAATTCCTTTTGTCAGCGGCTGGATTTTAATCTGACTTAGTTTAATGGGCTTTTTTGCTTCTGGGTTTGGAGTCAGTGTGCGCTAACTTTAATCCCACCTCACAAATGGTTTCAAAGCACATTCTGTTGTCTGGCGGGGAATAATACTGGAACATTAAGGAATGGCACTCAGGTAGCCTTTAAAGCAGAGCTTCCTATCCACAGTTGAGATTTTGGTTAAGTATGTTCCCCATAACCCTTGATTCCCTTACTGATTAAGAATATGTCTACCTCAGCCTTGAACATACTTAACCAAAATCTCATCTGCCGATGGGAAGCTCTGCTTTAAACCCAACCTGAGGCGTAGCTTTAAACCCAACTCAGGTTGGGTTTAAAGCAGGGCTTCCTATTCGCATGTAAGTTGGTTAAGTATGTTCAAGGCTGAGATAGACATATTCTTAATCGTAAGGGAATCAAGGATTATGGGGATAAAATGGGAAAGTGGACTTGAGGATTATCACATCAGTCAAGATCGTCAAGCAAACTTGATGGGCCAAATAGCCTAATGGCTCCATAGAGCTAGCTGATTCCTCACACCCGGAGGCCCCTTTAATTGCTCACAGCTTTTATAGAATCTTCACTGCAGAAGATGCCCTTCGGTTCATTGAGCCTGTGCCAATAGGCGAGAAACACCTGGCCTCGCAGCAAATCCCATTAACCAGCATTTGGACCATTGCCTTGAACGTTGTGACATGCCAACTGCTCAGCCAGGTACTTTTTAAAGGATGCAAGGCAACCCGTCTTTACCACCTTCCAGACCGTTGTGGCCTAACAGACTGCTCTCTGAGGTCCGATTGCTGCTGCAAAGATAAGCCCTTTAATAGGTAGAATCTTGGGTTTTTTTTGGATAGAGCCTGACTTTTCATCAACAACCCAGCGCTCAAACCCTCGCTTCCCCACCCCGCCCATAGCAAACCCAAGCATTAGCCCAACCTAGTCTGGTCTTCTCACCAACAAGAACCCCTGCTCAACATCTGAAGCCTCTAACCCCCAACCCCATCTACTGAACAGCTCTCCTTATTCACTCTGGTCATGCTAAGTCTGAATCATTGAAATGGGGCCACACTGGGTAACAGTTTGAACAGCAGTGGTTTATGACATGTTTGAATCTTTATGTTGTATTTAATCTACACTCTATATGACTGGGATCGAACATTGGATTTCAGAGATGATGGAAAAGGATCGAGGAGTGAAATGGTTCACCCTGGTCCCTATGCTTAATCTTTAATAGTCTCCTTGTCCGTTCATTATGTAGTCAAGTTACCATCAATGTATAAATGGAAACTTACTGAAATAAAATCTGAATATTTTAGAGAAAAATAGCTATTAACATTCATACGGTCTTGAAGCGAGAGTTTCTGAAGGTGCTGCTGAGGTATTAATTCCAGTGCATTGCCTCCTTGCCATTTCAAAATGTCACTGTGCTCCTATCATATTGCTCCAGGTTTTGGTTCATTTTAACTAACTTCTTCTCCCCGTTTTATCTGACAGTTGCTGGCCGAGGCAGGGGGAGAGGTCGAGGCCGGGGGAGAGGACGCGGGAGAGGACGGGGAGGACCAAGGCGATAATGTTCTGTTCTGCTTTGTGGAGACATTTGCCGTTGATGTTTGTACAAGTTTTGTTTACCCAAGAATTTTTGCATTATTTTTGTTTTTAATAAACTTAATTCACATCATTTTGTTTCCCCACTGTTATGTTCTACTGATTGCACCATTAAAATACAGCAAAAGATAAAAAGCCACTTTCTTTTTAGCCTAATCTTTATATTTTAAGGTGTTAATAGCTCGGGTGGTCCTGTTATTTGGCAGCAAAACTAAATGGAACTAACTTAAGTTGGTCAGGAATTGATTGAAGCGACGCATTTATTGCAGAAGAGCGTAAGAATTGGGAACATGTGTAGATCACACGGCCAGGCGAATCTGCTCCACCTTTCCATGTGATCATGGCTGAGCTTTGGCTTTGACGCCATTTCCCCAATTCTCTTGAGACTCCAACAATCTATTTCAGTCTTAACTGAAAATGCCCAAAATTTATCTGAGGCAGTGGAAGTGGAAGCTGTTGGGCCACTTGGCTTGCATTAGTTGTCTAAGCCCCGCTGCTGTAAATAGGGTGATGTGAACACAGCTCTGATGAGGGTCATCCAGACTCAAAACGTTGGTTCTATTCACTCCCCACAGATGTTCATAGAAATCATAGAAACCCTACAGTGCGGAAGGAGGCCATTCGGCCCATCGAGTCTGCACCGACCACAATCCCACCCAGGCCCTACCCCCACATATTTACTTGCTAATCCCTCTAACCTACGCATCTCAGGACTCTAAGGGGCAATTTTTAACCTGGCCAATCAACCTAACCCGCACATCTTTGGACCGTGGGAGGAAACCGGAGCACCCGGAGGAAACCCACGCAGACATGAGGAGAATGTGCAAACTCCACACAGACAGTGACCCGAGCCGGGAATCGAACCCAGGACCCTGGAGCTGTGAAGCAGCAGTGCTAACCACTGTGCTACCATGCCGCCCATGTTGTCGGACCTGCTGAGATTTTCCAGCATTTTCAGTTTGTGTGTGATGTGAACACAAGCTGGTACACGGAGTTTTGTATTTTCGATTAGCTTGCTGTTGGTCCACACTTGACTTTGGCAGGACAGCTGTGACCGTGGCAAACTTGATGCTGATTTTGACATCAGGTTGCTGGTTATTCTTGACCTAAGGTACGTGAAGCTGTTTACCACCTTCACAGCGAGGTTGGCAGAGTTGATGGAGGGTGGCGTCTCTATGTCCTGGAGCATAACTTTGATGTACCTGACACTGTCGGTCCAAACTCCTTGCAGACCCAAGAGAGCCAAATCTATAAGCTGTAGCAAGTGTGGGATGCACGTGTGGCACCATTAGCAAACAGCTATTCGCAGAGCAGGACGTTACGTACTTTGACCTTGCCGAGTTGGGACAGCTTGCTGTTGGCTCGGAGATGCAGGTAGGCATCCTCATTTGAGTCTCCATTAGTATACAACAGCAGCATGAAGAAACATGCCAGAGTTGGTGCCAGGATGTAGCAGGGCTCCACCCTGCTGATTTTGTCTGACGTTGGTCCACGCGCATTCTTGTGGAGGGAAGAAATGACACCCAAGTCCAAGCTGTCGGCCGATTACCCGCGGCAGTTTCAAGAATCCACCTCTGCTGGCAAGATCAAAGACTGGTGAGGTTGGCATGGTGGCACAGTGGTTAGCACTGCTGCCTCGCAGCACCAGGGACCGATGTTCGATTCCCGGCTTGGGTCACTGTGCGGAGTCTGCACGTTGTCCCCGTGTCTGCGTGGGTTTCCACCGGGTGCTCCAGTTTCCTCCCACAGTCTGAAAGACATGCTGGTTAGGGTGCATTGGCCGTGCTAAATTCTCTCAATGTACCTGAACAGACGCCGGAGTGTGGCGACTAGGGGATTTTCACAGTAACTTCACTGCAGTGTTAATGTAAGCCTACTTGTGACACTAATAAATAAACTTTTTCTACGAAGCTCATGTGGAATGGCCAGCACTCTTCACGACACTGCTGTAACGTCCGAAATGAGAAAATCATGCCAACTGTTGATCTGCCAGCTCTGAAGCTGCAATGATATTTGGTCGATGCATGATGCCAGCGTCTACAATCTGCTCAGTGTAAAGACCTTCACTACAATACTTAACATGGAGATTCCTCGGTCATTGTTACAGTCACCGTGATCCCTTTAGTTTTTGTATAAGGTGACATTGTTGTATCTTACATCTTGAGGCACAAATCTTTCCTGCCAGCAGAGAGATAAATGTTCACGGGAGATGCTGCAGCAGAGTTGGTTTTCCACGTTTGATATCAGGTGAAATGCCATAATTTCCTGGTGCCCTGCCACTATGTGGAGATGCCGGCGTTGGACTGGGGTAAACACAGTAAGAAGTCTAACAACACCAGGTTAAAGTCCAACCTGCCACTGGCCAGACACTTAATGGCCTTGCTGAACTCTATGGAGTTCTCACTGTCCAGCTCCATGGCAGGAAGTTCTACAGTGACAATGTTCTCTGAGTAGAGTTTGAGATAGTTCTCCATCTATCTTTTCATCTGTTTGTGAGCTTCAGTGATGATCATCTTTGTCTTTATCTTCAAGGGGGCTAATTGGTAGCTGCTGCTGCTCCTGTCACTTCTTGATTCCTTCATCCAATCCCTTCATCCCTGATTCAGCTGATCATATGCCAATGCACTGTTTCAACCCACATTGATTGACGCAGTGCAGAGCAGTCTGCTGAGACTTAATTCTGGCATCAAGGTTTTGTTTGCTGGGGACTTGCCTGTAGTTCATGAGGGCTTTCCCCTTGGTTGCAGTAACTGATTCCATTTCAGTTCAATAAGTCTCAAACCAGAGAGCTTTCCTGCTTTGACAAAGGCTCATCTGGACTCGAAACGTCAGCTCTTTTCTCTCCTTACAGATGCTGCCAGACTTGCTGAGATTTTCCAGCATTTTCTATTTTGGCCAGCTTTCCTCTGATCTCTTTTCCTGCATTTTTAAAAATTAATTTGTGGGACATGGGGCATCGCTAGCTGGGCAGCATTTATTGCCCATCCCTAGTTTTGACACCACTTTCTGGCCTTGGGCACTGTGTTCCGAAAGAACCTGTTGGAGTATCTGAGGAACTCCTGGGTTATTTTTGGGCCAGAGGTATGGCAAGTGTTGATATGAGGATGACCTTCTAGAAATGGTGTAGTTTTCTTGGCTAAATCTTAACCTTGCTACATGTCAAGGAGCGGTCAGTGTCACAATGCTATGAGTGATAAAGGCGCTTGAGGATGGTACGTCTGCTGGTAACGAGGTCTCCACATCGTAACGAGGTCTAGCATGGTGCTTGTGGCATGATCTCGAATATCTCCAGGACACCTTGTGGCACAGCTTGGTATGGAAGTGGCTGGCAGGAGTCCATGGTAGCAGCATAGCTCCAGCAACCTCTGCCCATTTTCCTTCATCTTGCTGATGCCATAGTGCCCTCTGCATATTGGCCAACCTTTGTAGTCAGTACCAATCCTTGTGCTGAAGTCCCCTAGAAGATACAGCTTCTTGGTGCTGGGAATTTTGCTGATGGAAGTATCAAATGTCTATCGAATGGGAGAGTTTGATTTATGGGTGGCACGGTGGTATAGTGGTTAGCACAACTGCCTCAGTGCCAGAGACTCGGATTCGATTCCCGATTTGGGTCGCTGTCTGTGCGGAGTCTGCACATTCTCCCCGTGTCCGTGTAGGTTTCCTTGGGTGCTCAAATTTCCCCCCTCAGTCCGAAAGACATGCTGGTTAGGTGCATTGACCATGTTAAATTCTCACCTGAACGGGTGCCGGAGTGTGGCGACTAGGGGATTTTCACAGTAACTACTTCTGACACTAATAAAAAATCTTTGTTGTCTCTCCTCATGTTTGGTACTAAAATGTAGCATTCACCCTTCTCTGCTTTGATATCTATCTGCCACGTGCCCCCCCCCCCCCCCCCATTCCACCAGCCTGTGCCCTCTTGAAGTTTTTCACTCTCCCCCTCACAGTGCACAAAATTTCCAAGTTTTGTGTCATCTGCAGAATTTGACAGTGTGTCCTGCTCAGCCAAGCCTTGGTCATGAAAAGCAGCCGTACAAATACAAACCCTGGGTGATCCCCACTGTCCACCTTTCTCCAGAGCTAAACACAGCCGTTCATCATTCGCTCACACACCCTCTTTCCTGTCATTCAGCCAACTTCATATCCATGCTGCCATTGTCCCTTTGATTCCATGGGCTAAAGAAGGGAATTGATGCTGTCCATAGAAACCATAGAATCCTACGTGCAGAAGGAGGCCATTCGGCCCATCGAGTCTGCACTGACCACAATCCCACCCAGATCTTATTCCCGTAACCCCATGGATGTACCCTGCTAATTCCCCTGACACTATGGTCTATTTAGCATAGCCAATCAACCTAACCCGCACATAGACATAGAATCCTACAGTGCAAAAGGAGGCCATGCAGCCCATCGAATCTGCACCGACCACTATTCCACCCAGGCCCTATCCCCATATCCCCTTGTATTTACCCTGCTGATCCCCCTGGCACTGAAGGGCAATTTAGTATAGCCAATGCACCTAACCTGCACATCTTTGGACTGTGGGAAGAAACTGGAGCACCCGGAGGAAACCCACGCAGACATGGGGAGAATGTGCAGACTCCACACAGACAGTGGCCCAAGCTGGGAATCAAACCCAGGTTCCTGGTGCTGTGAGGCAGCAGTGTTATTCACTGTGCCACCATGCTACCCACTTGCTGATTCTTTCCCTACTTTTTAATCTTATATTTTGCGCCATTAATCGACCTCAGATTCCTCATTTGAACAAGTTTCTAACACTTGCACATTGAGCTTCAATTGGACATTTCCTATCTACCTGTATATACTTGGGAGATCTTTTGGAGATTTTTGCTTTTCCGTGGTTTGGAAAGCCATGTGAGTGCCTGATGAAGGAGCAGCGCTCCGAAAGCTCGTGCTGCCAAATGAACCTGTTGGACTTTAACCTGGTGTTGAGAAATATATTTCCAAGTCAGGATGGTGAATGACTTGTAGGGGAACTTGCAGGTGGTGGTGTTCCCATGTATCTGCTGCCTTTGTTAATGTTAGTCTACTTGTGACACTAATAAATTAACCTTAAACTTTATTCATTGCCCATCTCTAATTACTCTTTGAAGACAATTAAGAGGCAAACACATTGCTGTGGACCTGAAGTCACGTGTAGGCCAGACTGGGTAAAGATGGCAGATTTCCTCCCATTAGTGAATCAGGTTGAATTTTGCACCATTTGTGGTTTCATGGCCACCCTTGCTCAGGCTAGTTTGCGATTCCTGATTTTATTAGAGGAATTTAAATTCCAGGAACTGAGGTTTGAACCTCGAGCATCAGCCTGGGTCCCAGGATTACTAATCTAGTCACAATAACAGTACCCCAGCCCCAATACTCTCCCAAACCCGCCCCACAACAGGACGCTGTACGACGAGGAATCAACAGCCATGGCGAAAACAAAAACCAGAATTGCTGCTGGGTCCTTTAAAACCTATTTTTGTCTTTTCTGAATGCTGGATGCAGATGTTATTCAGATGAGATGCACATCACCGTACATCTCAAACTATTACACAAATCCCCTCATATTAGTTACTGAGTAACTGGAACGGCACGGTGGCACAGTGGTTAGCACTGCTGCCTCACAGCGCCAGGGACCTGGGTTCGATTCTCGGCTCGGGTCACTGTCTGTGTGGAGTTTGCACATTCTCCTCGTGTCTGTGTGGGTTTCCTCCGGGTGCTCTGGTTTCCTCCCACGGTCCAAAGATGTGTGGGTTAGGTTCATTGGCCATGCTAAAATTGCCCCTTAGTGTCCTGAGATGCGTAGGTTAGAGAGATTAAAGGGTAAATATGTAGAGATATGGTGTGGGATTGTGGTCGGTGCAGACTCGATGGGCCGAATGGCCTCCTTCTGCACTGTAGGGTTTCTATGAAGTCTTGCTGAAGCTGTACAGGGCATTGGTGAGACCACACCTAGAGCTCCGTGTACAGTTTTAGTCTACTTACTTAAGGATATAGGTGGCACAGAGGTTAGCACTGCTGCCTCACAGCGCCAGGGGCCCGGGTTCGATTCCCGGCTTGGGTCACCGTCTGTGTGGAGTCTGCACGTTCTCCCCGTGTCTGCGTGGGTTTCCTCCGGGTGCTCCGGTTTCCCCCCACAGTCCAAAGATGTGCGGGTTAGGTGGGTTGGCCATGCTAAATTGCCCCTTAGTGTCAGGGGATTAGCAGGGTAAATAAATGGGGTTGCGGGAATAGAGTCTGGTTGGGATTGTGATTGGTGCAGATTTGATGGGCCGAATGGCCTCCTTCTGCACTGTAGGGATTCACTCAGCTCATTTTATGAGGACAGGTTGAGCAGGTTGGGCCTATTTGCACTCTGGAGAATGGGAGAGGATCTGATTGGAATGTATAAGATCCTAAAGGGGCTTGACAGAGTAGACACTGAGAGGATGTTACTCCTCAAGGGTGAATCTGGAAAACGGGGACACAGTTTCAAACTAAGGCGTCTCCCATTTAAGGTGGAGATGAGGAGGAATTTCTTTTCAGAGGGTCTTGATGTTTGGAATTCTATCCCCCAGCGAGCAGTGTAGGCTGGGCCGTGGAATATATTCATGGCTGAGACAAAATTTGGGGGGTCAAAGGTTATGGGGCAGGGGCAACAGGGAAGTGGAGTTCAGGAATTATTCAGCCATGATCTTATTGAGTAGTGGGGCAGGCTTGAGGGGCTGAATGGCCTCTACCTACCTGCTGAATTTTTAAAGTTCAAATACCAGCGTTCCACCGAGCCCAAAAAATTCCATTTTATTCCTGCAAGTTTGTGATAGTACATCTCTCTGAAGCTGTAATTTACTGAACAGCAGAGAATTCAAGAGATTCAGCACCGACCTGAGAATTTTATAGCCCACCCCCTCCAATCAGGTTATCAGGCTCAGTACAATTTTGTCATGTCCTTCCGCCTACCCATATACCAGGAGCGGGGGGGGGGGGGGGGTTGTCTGCACTACCCAAGTATCCCCTCCAACTTTGGCCATGGTAGCCCACGCACCATCCCCCCTGCCCCCACCCCCCGCCAACCCCCATGACCTCTCACCCACACTCGGGGTCTTCTCTTCCGTGCTCTCCTTGGCAGAAGTAACAAGTTGAGGGAGTATTTAATGAATGGTAGAACACTAGGAAACTCACAGGGATCTTGGGCTACTTATTCACAGATCCCTGAAGTCTGCAAAAAGCATGTGAATTGGATAGTTGAAAAGCATATGGGACACTTGCTCTTATCAGTCATGGTAGGGAGTATAAGAGCAAAGAGGTTATGTTGGAGCTGTACAGAATGTTGGTTAAACCACAGCTGGGGTACTGGTCACCTCACTATAGGAAGGATGTGGTGGCACTAGAGTGGATACAGAGGTGATTTATCAGGATGTTGCCTGGGATGGAGCATTTGAGCTATAAGGAGAGGCTGGGGTTGTTTCCTTTAGAGCAGAGAAGGCTGAGGGAGGACATGATTGAGGTGTATAAGATTATGAGGGGTATGGACAGGGTGACTATGGAGCAGCTGTTCCCCTTGGTTGAGGGGTCAGTCGCGAGGGGGCAGTTTTAGGGTAAGGGGTGGGAGATTCAGAAGGGATTTGAAAAAAATAAATTTAACTCAGAGGGAATGGGAATCTGGAATGCACTGCCTGGAAAGGTATGGGTATTGGAGACCGGAAATCTTACAACCTTCAAATATTTGGATGAGCACTTGAAATATCACAACATTCAAGAGTATGGGACAAGTGCAGGAAAATGGGATTAGTGTGAATTTAGTGCTATTGTCGATGCAGGCTCGATGGGCCGAAGGGCCTTTTCTGTGCTGTGTGACTCTATGACCTCCCCACTCCCCAGCGCCTCATCCCAGTGGACTCACCTCCATCTTGGATTTTTGCACTTTGTTCGGTGGGACCAGATGCACTCCCGGCAGTGACCACCACGCCTGGTGTCGCCACTGGGGCTAGAGAGCTGCTGGCCAGATGGGGGCAGTTGGCCCTCCTCCAGCCAACTGATACTCCTTGGAACTGTCAGGAATTGGGGGGTGCGGTTTGCAATGAAGCTTTCAGTGTTGGGGCAGGAAACTCAACCATCTAGAAAAGTCTGCCCCCTGCACTTGTTAAACTGCACTGTTTTAAAAAGTGGCGACACCAGGCGTGGTGGTCACTGCTGGGAGTGCATCTAGTCCCACCGAACAAAGTGCAAAAATCCAAGATGGAGGTAAGTTTAAAAAAGGAGGTAGACAAAAGGCGGGTAACTACAGGCCGGTTAGCTTAACGTTCGTAGTTGGGAAATTGCTGGAATCCATCATTAAAGAAGAAATAGCAGGACACCTGGAAAAAAATGGATCGATCAAGCAGATGCAGCATGGATTCATGATGGGAAAGTCGTGTTTGATGAATTTACTGGATTTTTATGAAGATGTAACGTGTGCGGTTGGCAGAGGGGAACCGGTGGACGTGGTGTTTTTAGATTTCCAGAAGGCGTTCAATAAGGTGCCTCACAAAAGGTTGCTGCAGAATATTGGGGCACACGGAGTTGGGGGTAAGGTGTTGGCGTGGATTGGGGATTGGCTATCTAACAGGAAGCAGAGAATTGGAATAAATGGGTGCTTTTCTGGTTGGCAGTTGGTGACTAGTGGCGTGCCGCAGGGATCGGTGCTGGGGCCTCAACTATTTACCATATACATAGACGATCTGGAGGAGGGGACCGAGTGTAGGGTAACAAAGTTTGCGGATGATACAAAGATGAGTGGGAAAGCAAATTGCGTGGAGGATGCGAAAGGTCTGCAGAGAGATTTGGACAGGCTGAGCGAGTGGGCGAGGATCTGGCAGATGGAGTATAACGTTGACAAGTGTGAGGTTATCCACTTTGGAAGGAATAATAGTAAAATGTACTATTATTTAAATAGTGAAAAATTACAACATGCTACTGTGCAGAGGGACCTGGGGGTCCTTGTGCATGAATCACAAAAACTCAGTTTGCAGGTGCAGCAGGTGATCAAGAAGGCAAATGGAATGGTGGCCTTTATCGCGAAGGGGATGGAGTATAAAAGCAGGGAGGTCTTGCTGCAATTGTACAAGGTACTGGTGAGGCCGCAACTAGAGTACTGTGTGCAATTTTGGTCCCCTTGTTTGCGGAAGGATGTATTGGCCTTGGAGGGAGTACAGAGAAGGTTCACCAGGTTGATACCGGAGATGAGGGGGTTAGCTTATGGGGAGAGATTGAGTAGATTGGGCCTGTACTCGTTGGAGTTTAGAAGGCTGAGGGGAGATCTTATAGAGACATATAAGATAATGAAGGGGCTAGATAGGATAGAGGCAGAGAGATTCTTTCCACTTAGAAAGGAAGCAAGAACTAGAGGACACAGCCTCAAAATAAGGGGGAGTCAGTTTAGGACAGAGTTGAGGAGGAACTTCTTCTCTCAGAGGGTAGTGATTCTTTGCCCATTGAAGCAGTGGAGGCTACCTCGTTAAATATGTTTAAGTCACAGGTAGATAGATTTCTGATCAATAAGGGAATTAGGGGTTATGGGGAATGGGCGGGTAAGTGGAACTAAACCACTATCAGATCAGCTATGATCTTATTGAATGGCGGGGCAGGCTCGAGGGGCTCGATGGCCTACTCCTGCTATTATGTTCTTAAACACAAATTTGCTTCCCTTAGTTGCTGAGCAATCAGCTACCACTAGATGGAGCCTGGTCAAACTTAAATGTTTATTCATTAGTGTCACAAGCAGGCTTACATTAACACTGCAATGAAGTTACTGTGAAAATCCCCTAGTCGCCACACTCCGACGCCTGTTCGGATACACTGAGGGAGAATTCAGCATGGCCAATACACCTAACCAGCACGTCTTTCGGACTGTGGGAGGAAACTGGAGCGCCCGGAGGAAACCCACGCAGACACGGGGAGAACGTGCAGGCTCCGCCCAAGCCGGAAATCGAAGCCGAGTCCCTGGAGCTGTGAGGCAGCAGGCTAACCACCGTGCCACCCGATAACTCCCCAGAAGGACAGAAAACAAGACTGCAATTTAAATAAAAATGAACAGGTCCAGCCCAAAGAAGATAGCGTTTTATTTAAATCTGTTGATTGGACAAGATACAATAATTTTGCACAAATATGACATGTTGAGTTTTTTTGGTGGGGGGGGCGGTCTGTTACCTCGGGGAAAGAATAACCAGTGTCTAGGATGGCCCAAAGGAATTACACAAGAACACTATATTGATAAAGTGTGAAAGGTTTGAATTCTCTATTGCTTAACTTCCAACACAGAAACTCCCGTGCTCGGGTTGTTCACATTTGAAGTTCTCCTCAAGGGTTTCTGCTGAAACTTTAACTTCAGGACTTAACTTGAGGCCTTTTGCCTCACATGCAGTCTGCTGGTAACCGCCCCCCCCCCAACCCAAACCAGCAAGTGATTAGAAACAGAGTCAGGGTTGACATGGGAAAAATCTCTTGCACGTAACAGCGAGTGGTTAGGATCGGGAATGCACTTGCCTGAAGGGGTATTGGAGGCAGATTCAATTGTGGCTTTCAAAAGAGAATTGGCTAAGTTCCTCAAACAAAATATATTGCAGGAGGACCTTGTTTGGAGGTGGGGGGAAGTTATGTGGGACAAACTAAGCTACTCTTGCAGAGCTAGAACCTACCCAATGGGCTGAATGGCCTGCTCCTGTTCTGTAACCATTCTATGATTCTGTAGCTGTGCGTGCATGTGGATTCAGACATCCCTAAATTCTGACTCTTGAACAGGTGTTTGTAATTACTGGGGACCATTGCAAATATTCTGTTACAGGTTCTTGTGTTTTTTGATCTATAATATGATCCTTAATCCTGTGCAAGTGTGCATTTCAACTGGCTATGCTTGTTTGCAAAATAGCATAACCGAGTTAAAAGGTGAAGTTAAAAAAGACTATTTACCATTCTAAATATTAACAATTATTAATAGATACACAATAAGGATACACAATAGGTTAACATTCGATTAGAAAATCTATTCTGGGAGGTGAGAGGGGAAAGAGGAATGAGAACATTTTCTGCACTCAGTTTTGTTACCTGAATAACTACTTTAGTTGCCAAGAGTTCATAGGTCCTGAATGTTTATTATACACATGCTCAGTAACCTCTGCCACTCCTGGTATGTTTAACTAACGTGAGATCATATACACCGATTAGATCTTTGAATCCTAGCGGAGAATTACTGATTGTTACGACTCTTGAGCATTTGTCTTCATTGGACAAGATTTGTGAAGGATTCTTGCACGCACATTTTGATTTGAGACGCAGCCATTTTGCACAGATTCCAATGGCCACAACCAGAATTTGGATGATGGGCCCAGTTGTAAATGTGTCCGGTGTTATAAGGAATGTGTCAAAACTGCAGAAGCCATTTTGTGACATGTTACAGCACGGTCTACAATCAGGTCAAATAATCTCATCCCAATTTGTAACATACCACTCTGCTCTCCTGAAGAAATAAAGAATCGCACCTTAACTAATATCTAAAGGGTTGGGTGGGAGGAACATTCATGGCATTGATTCTCTCTTGTATAACCTCAGAATCAATAGAAACGTTAATCATGGTTTGTTAAAAATAGAAAGCACTCAGCCAATCTCTTCAAAGGAGGTGAACGCAATTGTATAAATAGTCGTTGTTATTTATTCATTCACAATCTCTGAGTACCAGGCACATTCTTATCCTTCTAGAGTATTCCAATAAGGTTTTAAATATAGCTTAAGCTATTCTATTTAAGTAACAATATATTTCACTGGGATTCTGCCCGATTGCTTCATGTTCTCCTGGGGCCTGATGTGTGACTGAGAATTCAACTAACTCACGCTGATGGCTGGAATCGGTGGTCAGTTACCCTGTGCAACCCCCTTTGGTTGCCTCTAGGTGACTAAAGCTGGGCTTTACCTGTGTTTTTGTGTGTGTGTATAATGCGGAGTTAGTTGGCAGCGACCAACACCGAGCTTTTATCATCAACAGAAACATTCCCCTCCCCCCGCTTACCTTTATGGTTATCCCCCCACCCCCCGTGGTCACAGTATCCCTTATTTTATTTTGTACGTTGGCCACCCTATTCTGTGTTCGGAATTTCAATTCACACACACACCCGTACACAGGTGAGTGGAAGGTTTTTGCACATCTCCCGGTCTTTCCGGAGTTGCTTTGACGCCGGGTCGCATCCCGTTCGGTGGCTCCTGATCTTTCCCCGGCTGCCGAATCCAACTTTCTTGTCCGTGCGGGTGAAAACCCGATTTTCCTACTCTGGCACGGCGGGCTTTGACAAACGTGGGCCAGCCGGGCTCAGGGAATGTCCGTCTCCCGGGATTCAACTTGGACAAAGCCCAGAGTGAAATGTCTGGTTCGATTTGCCGATTGGTGAGTGGTGGCCGAAATCCAGTGGCCTTTCGACGCATCCACTATCCTGGCGCTAGTGAAATGACCACGGCTAAAGCTCTACTATCAAAATCACAACACGTAGTTCGACAATGTCGTACCAGAGCTTGCATTTTCCCCATGGAGGAGGTGCTTTACTTCTATAAGTTTACACATTCCATCTCACAACGACATACAGAATTTCCAAAATATATTAAAATAAATCCATTTAAATGCCATTGCCACTTTGGAGACAACCAATGATATAAGTAAAAAGATATTACAAATTGCAAAGGATTGATGCATAGATTTTTCCAGTTATTAACAGTTCTATTTACAGTATATTATATTCTTTAATTCGGAGGCCCTCTTGTTAAGCACATGCATCAGTGTGTTATTATGCAAACTTAAGGGGGCTTTGCACATTGGGCTCCCTGTTTTAGTTGGCTTGGGGAACCAGAGTGAAAGGCAACAAAATACACTGCTGTCTTTTGAGTCCTTTCTCAATGGCCAATGACACTTGGGTCAGTGTCAACTTTCTGCTTGGATGAGTTGGAATTCCAACAATAGTACAGTCCCCACCACGTATGGCAGGAACACTGATGTTAAAAATAGGTTTCAGCATTGAAACATCATATCAAACTTGGTCAAACTTAACCAAGGCATTTACAAAAAAAAAAATACCGACTTGATTCTGATGCCCGAAAACTCCACGGAGCAACTGCATCGCAAGAACGATAGCCACTGCACCTCAATTTTTGAATTTGTTCTCAGTTTGGGAAGGTCACTGGCAAGGTCACCATTTATAGCGCAGCCTCGTTGCCCTTGAGAAGGTGGTGGTGAGTTGCCTTTCTGAACTGTTGCAGTCTGCGTGATGTAGGTACACCCACAGTGCTGTTGGTGAGTCTCAGGATTTTGACCCAGCGACAATGAAGTAACGGCAATTTACTTCCAAGTCAGAATGGTGAGAGGCTTGGAGGGGAATTTGCGTTCCCATGTGTCTTGTCCTTGTCCTTCTAGGTCATAGAGGTCGCGGGTTTGGAAGGTGCCGTTGAAGGAGTTGCCTCAGGGCATCTTATAGATGGTACACACTGCTGCCACTTTGCATTGGTGGTGGAGGGAGTGGATGGGGTGCCAATCAAAGGGGCTGCTTTGTCCTGGATGGTGTCGAGCTTCTTGAGTGTTGTTGGAGCTGGACTCATCCAGACAAGTGGAGAGTGTTCCATCACACTCCTGACTTATGTCTTGTAGATGGTGGACAGGCTCTGGAGAGGCAGGAGGGGAGTTACTCGTCACAGGATTGATCTGCTCTGGTAGCCGCAGTATTTATATGGCTGGTCCAGATCAGTTTCTGGTCAATGGTAACATCCAGGATATTGATGGTGGGCGATTCAGTGGTGGTAATGCCATTGAATGTCAAGGGGAGATGGTTCAAATCTCTCTTGGAAATGGTCATTACCTGGCTCCCATGGTGTGACCGTTAACATGCAACCTGTCAGGCCAGGCCCGAAGGTTGTCCAGGCCTCGCTGCATACAGACACAGACTGCTTCAGGTGCTGAGGAGCTGCAAATGGTGCAAGTTGCAAATCATTAGCAATGCAAAGTGTCACATCACCAAAGTTACTGTACTTGAACAAGGTGCAAACAACTGACTAAAGCCCCAACTTTGTCTGAAATCACCAGAGCTAATCAAGGTAAAAACAGGAGAACCAGTGGGATGTGGATATACTGAACCGCCCAAAGTAGGCAACACACAGTGGCGCCTATGTGACTAACTCCTAGGGTAATGACAAATGGTTGGTTCTATTTGTCTAACAGAGAGTGTCTCTACTACGTGTGAACAGGGGTAGGGAATGGGGACTGTTCGAAATTTTATTGATGATTTAAGGGTAATGCTTTAATTACCATTCTTTTTATAAAAAAATGCCGTCCTTCTTCAGAATTTGCATCCTTCATACCTTCTTGAACATATGCTGTATAAAAAAAATTCAAAATAGTGTGCATTAAAAAAAAATATTGGGATATCTGTCAAGGAGCCTAGAAGGAATGCTTCTAAAGTATGTTATTTTGGGACACCTAAATCAGCATTTTAAACCTAGTATTTCTCTCTCTTGAACTTCTTCTTGATGAATACTAAGATTGCCGCCAAAGGAATACACGCAGTGGAACTGGCCACCAGCAGTCCAATCACAGCCAAGGCATAAGGCGGATATTCCAACTTCACGGATCGCCCCTGGAAGATACAAGGTTACAGCAAAGGCCTAAAAATAGTGTCCAGATGATATCGCACAGTGAGCACTACAATGGAGCAGGATCATGCATTGTGGCTAATCTGTTGGCCATTTGATCACACCATATTGTGCAGACACAGAGTTAACCCCACGTGACTGCTCTGCCCGATCGGAAGCTACAGAGCCAGTTCCACACTCACAGCCCGTTTGAACATCATCTCCCGCCAGGGAGCGGTGCATTGCAGGAAATTCTCTGGGGGAACGCCCAGATTGCAGCCCCCAGTAAAGGTCCAGGGCACAGCATACACACACCTGGCACACAAAGGGAAGAGGAAGGTTGCAGAGCCCTTGCCCAGGCAGTAAACAAAACGCTGCTTTAAGACCTCGGTGGTCCTCTCCAGTTACCAAACTCGTGGAGGCCTCTATCTCGGTTGCTGCTAATCTTATCCACAAGGACAAGAGGACAGCCAAACGTGACTGGCACCATTTTCATCACTGAAGGTAACAATGAGGTCGGAATCTCAAAGCGTGAACTCAGTCTAATGAGGCGAGATCTTCTGCCCGTTGCTACTCACAGTCTGTAGATACAGGGAGTGGCAGCCATTTTGTGGAGAAGATTTGATGGGGGATGCAGGGTGGAGTGTGGGGCAGGGTTCTCTGTAGACATATAAAACAGATGGCCCTATCTCGATGCTGCCTTGTTCTCTGATGCCAAAGCAGATAAATCTGCCAGCTCTGCAGAAACACTCGCCAGTTGCCTGGTAACTTCTGACCATACTCTGGCCTGGTCAAAATTCCATGCCTGCTGGGAATGATCCGTGCCATAAAGGTCGAGTGTGCTCCTCCCGGGACAGTATGGCCAGATAACCATGCCACCCAGAACCTCACAGAATTGACGCTCTGCTTCCCTGTGGACACTTTGATGATACGCGCCCTTCTTTAAACACATCCACTCATCAAAGGCCTCGTTCTGCCCAAATATTCTTGGGGGGTGAATATCTGGCTGCCCAACTCTCTCTAAGCTTCATGGCATCACATCGCATTTACACAGAGACAGGCCATTCGGCCCATCTCGGCTGGGCTGGTATTCTGATTGGGAATGCTTAACGCTATACTAAACAGAAGGTTATCCAAATTGTTCACACCCCCGGTGGTGGGGTCTTCATTGGGAAATCAGGAGTGTGCCCCAGGGATCTCGAACACTGACAGCCCTCACCCCAGTAAATATAACCTCTATATAACTGACAGATTGGGAAATCCATTGTAATCTACACTGAGATTGTGCATGGATTATTCCTCGCTACACTGATTTATTTTATTTATTTACAGGATGTGGACGTCGCTGGCTGGCCAGCATTTATTGCCCATCCCTAACTGCCCTTGAGAAGGTGGTGGTGAGCTGCCTTCTTGAATCACTGCAGTCCCTGTGGTGTAGGTACACCCACCGTGCTATTCAGGAGGGAGTTCCCGGATTTTGGCCCAGCGGCAGTGCAGGAACGGTGATATATTTCCAAGTCAGGTTGGTGAGTGGCTTGGAGGCGAACCTCCAGGTGGTGGTGTTTCCCATGTATCTGCTGCCCTTGTCCCCCTAGATGGAACTGGTCATGGGTTTGGAAGATACTGCTTAAGGAACCTCTGCGTCTTAATGGTCCATTCAACTAACTTTGATGGAACAACGGCCTGCGAGATCATCCTAGTCCACATCACACCACATTCCTTGGCCAAGAGCACAAAGGGGTATGGTGTGTACCTAGATTTCTACAGCTATTACTCTCGAGTTCCCTGGGCCGTGGATGCACTGAACCCTTCCCGGATTTTCCCTCCGTCTCTGCGGAGAATCCCCAAAATTTTCCTTTGCACTCACTCGACAAGAAAGCATCAGCCAGAAGCCAAATGCTACCACCCTGCGCCAGAATCGGCCACTACTGTGCCCGCAACCTTCAATCGCCCAAATGTACTCAATCCCCAAGTGATATTAAAGGCTCAGAAGTGGGCACAGCTTAAAGTAAACCAGATGAAGCATATACCTCGGCTGCATTCCACGCAGTGTACGTCAGCGTTCCCGTCATGCTGTAGTCAACAATGTAAAAAATCACCAGGCTTATGATTAAAATCGGGCTTATGAAAACCCAGGTGATCACCCAATACCAGTTTGGTTTGCTTCCCATCATCTTTTCAATATCTCTCCGGAATCTGCAAGACATACTTTTCCTGATTAGTTACAGCCACACAAGCACAGATAAACATCGTTAAAAGTTCACAGCAGGGATTAATTATGGAAGGGAAAGGCCTGCATTTACGTAGCATCTTTCACGTCCCCAGGAGCTCTGAACACCTTGCGGCCAATGGAAGGAAACGCGGCAGCTGATTTGTGCACAGCAAGCTCCCACAAACAGCAATGCGATAACGGCCCGGGGATTCTGTATGACTGATATTGACCGAAGGGGAAATAATGACCAGAAAACCGGACATAAATGCCCAGCTCCTCTTTCAGATTATGGCTGGTGGCAGGGTGTGTGTGTCCCTCAAATCGCTCCAGGCACCAGGCAGGCCTCCTTTCAACATCTCACGAGAAAGACAACAATGCAGCAGACTCTGAAACTGGCACTGGGAGTGTGGGCCTAGATAATGTGTTTAGTCTGTTAGAGTGGGGACCTTGGAGTCCCTGTTGATGTCCACACACTCTTGACAGATTCAGGGTCAGATCTTGGGTCACTGGATCTGCCTGTCGCTGCAGCCTTCCACCGACACAGCCTGCGTCTGACCTAAACCCACAACCTTCTGACTAAAGTTGAGGTGATAATCTCACATGAAGTAAGTCTGGTGTGGAGGAGTGGCACAGTGGTTAGCACTGCTGCCTCACAGCGCCAGGGATCTGGGTTCGAATCCCGGCTTGGGTCACTGTCTGTGTGGAGTTTGCACGTTGTCTGCGTGGGTTTCCTCCGGGTGCTCCGGTTTCCTCCCACAGTCCGAATGATGTGCTGGTTAGGTGGATTGACCTGAACAGGTGCTGGAGTGTGGTGACTAGGAGAATTTCACAGTAACTCCATTGTAGTGTTAATGTAAGCCTTACTTGTGACTAATAAATAAGCTTTAACTTTAGTACCCTGAACGCAGGGGCCATGAAATATCTCGAAGTGCCACAGGTAATGATGGGTTTTTATATCACTGAATGTCATCGAGTACCACGCTTCCACAGCAGTTAACATCTATGCTAAAGGGCAGAACGTTTGTTTAAACTAAATCTGTCCATCTCGTCTAGTCCAGTGTGGAGCGTCACACTCGATGGATGCTGGAGATGGATTCTGAAGGACGAGAGAAAAGAGAATAGTTTTTGAAATGTGGGAATGGAGGAGGAGACTTGGATTAATGGGATGGATGGAAAGACAAAAGGAGTGGGTTCGATCAGCAGCGGAAGTTCGGGAATCAAAAGGGTTGCTAAGTATAGTTAGAGAGAGAGAGAGAGAGAGCGGTAGCCGAGTACAGAGATTGGAAATGAAGAGCCGACAGCCTTGGTCCCGGCAACAACTGAAGGAGAAACTGAGGGTGAGAAACAGAAGAGGGGGAAGAAAAATCAGATGGGTGGATAACATTGAGACGTGGATTGAGGGAGACTGGAATAAAGACAGAAGAAGGAGCAAGACGATGCCAGTGACCTCCCTAAAGGCGTGGTGAGAGCGGACGAACCACATGGTCTCAGTTTTAACCGCAGCAATCTCTAACCGTGATTATTCCCCCTCCCCGTTTTACTGGGAGTGACAGTGAGGGGTAAACACTTGACAGGACTATCAACAGCAGGGGATGGGAGCCTGACTGGACACTTTGGGTGGAAATCCTTCATCAAGTCACAATTCAGGAGCTTATGACCTGGCTGTGACCTTATCCTTCGAGGCCTTCCGTGCCCATTGGGCACCGCAGGGATTGGGGTGCATTATTCACCCCTTTCATCACATTTTGATTTAGTGTTTTAAGCTTCCTTTCTGCTTTGTCTTTTGTTTCGGGCAGTTCCCTTCTTTTTGGGGGGGGCGGGGCGGGGTGCTGCCCTTGCTTTATGGTGGGTGGCATGGTGGCACTGTGGTTAGCACTGCTGCCTCACAGCGCCAGGGACCCAGGTTCAATTCCGGCCTCAGATCACTGTCTGTGTGGAGTTTGCACATTCTCCCCGTGTCTGCGTGGGTTTCCTCCGGGTGCTCCGGTTTCCTCCCACACTCCAAAGATGTGCGAGTTAGGCTGATTGGCCGTGCTAAATTCTCCCTTAGTGTTGGGGGGGTTAGTGGGGTGAATGGGTGGGGTTTCGGGGGTAGGGCCTGGGTGGGATTGTGGTCGGTGCAGACTCGATGGGCCGAATGGCCTCCTTTTGCACTGTAGGGATTCTATGATTTTATTTATCCTCGAGTTTGTTTAATTTAGTCCATTTAATTTACCCAAAAGAAGGGTTTGAACTTAACCCTTTCTCTGTGAGTCTCCCTCATTTTCTGGTTTCATTTCAGTTTTCCCCAGAGCTGCAGCTTTCTGTTCGCCATTTGCTTTTCTCACATCAATGACTGGTTTTCGCATCTGTCCGGCTCTTGTCCCTGCGACTGGCCAGTTCACCCACAAACCCCTGCCTGGGACGAGAATCAGTATTCTTGTTTTTGCGATTTCTCTGTTGCCCCCGGCGGTGTGGACCACCTTACCCCCATCCGACCAAACGTTCGCCTATCCGGTCTCACAAGGTCATCACAGCAACAGCCATCTTTTATGCATTCCGTTCTGAGGGGCAAATCTGGAGATAAACCTGGTTCACCCCAACGATGGGAATCTCCAAGGCTTCGTTTGGAACGTGTGGGTCAGAGTGGGCACCAGGGTTATGGAGCCAGTCGCAGAGACACTTGGGCAACCTCCCCAATTTCTGTCCTTCCACCCACCTCGCTGCCCCCCCCCCCCGAATCAACCCATCCTTCAGTCTGCGTCAGTCGCGGCTCGGTAGATAGCACACTTGACTCCGAATCATTCCAGGGCTTGAGTGCAAATAAGGCTGCCATTCCATTCCAGCCCTGAGGGAGTGCTACACTGTCAGAGGCACTGATTGTCAAGTGAGATGTGATACCAAGGCCCCGGCTGCCTTCTTGGGTGGGTGTAAAAGGAAGATCTCAATGCACAAGGAGGAGTGGGGAGGTCTCCCCGATGACCTTTATCCCTCAAATCAACATCACAAGAAACATGGTCCTTATTACAATGCTGATTGTGGGATCTTGCTGTGCACAAATTGGCTGCTGTGTTTCCTACATTACAGCAGTGACTACACTGCAAGATGTACTTCAATGGCTGTAAAGTGCTTGGAGGTGTCCCCGGTGGCTGTGAAAGGTGCTATATAAATGCAAGCCTTTTTCCCCTTTCTCATGCGCAGTGGGATTTGACTACTTGCGGTAGTGAGCTCCACATTCAACCCGTTCTCTGGGTTAAGAGGTTTTTCCAGGCTGTTAGAACCTCTGCACATTTTCAAACTTCTCCATTTTTATTTCATGTTTCCAGTACGTGGGTTTTTATAAAAAAAACAAATTCATATCCATCTCTCCCCAACACACAGCCACCAATACAATCCTGGAGTCTTCAGGTTTCCCAAGCTGACCCCACCCCCTATCAGGAGTAAGGATGCTTTCACAGCAGAGAGAGAGAGAGAGAGAATGGAGGAGAGACAGGGGAGGGTGAGAAGAGATTTTTAAAAAATTCATTCCTGGGACATGGGCGTCGCTGGCTGGCCTGCATTTATTACCCATCTCTAGTTGCCCGAGGACAGTCGAGAGTCAACCACATTGCTGTGGCTCTGGAGTCACATGTAGGCCAGACCAGGTAAGGACAGCAGATTTCCTTCCCTAAAGGACATTAGTGAACCAGATGGGATTTTTTCCGACAATCGACAATGGTTTCATGGTCATCAGTAGATTCTTAATTCCAGATATTTTTATTGAATTCAAGTTCCACCAGCTGCTGTGGCGGGATTCAAACCCAGGTCCCCAGAACATTAGCTGAGTTTCTGGATTAATAGTCTAGCGATAATACCACTAGGCCATCACCTCCCTGGGAGGAGATAGGAGGAGATAGGGAGGAGGCCAAGTGTCATAACCGCCAGGACTTGCATGGGGAATCACTGATTGACCTTCCTGTCGGAGTCATTGAATACAAGCTCCCTGGGAATTGCTAATTAACTCACAAGGTGGCGCTCGTATACCCCTGTATAAAGCAGGCCCCTGAGCGGGTCCATTATTCCACTGTCGGGTTGGGACCTTTTTGTGTTCACCACAGGCTTGTGGTTTTTGCTTTACTTTGCGCAATAAAGCACTTACAACTGACTCCTGGAGTTATTCTACCGAGGAGAGCAGATGAGAACTGCGATCAGGGGAGTGGAGTGGAAAGAAAGTGGCGGGGGTCAAATGGAGAGAGAGCGAGAAAGAGGAAGGAGGGTTACGAGGGGTGGGAAGTCAGGATCATATTAGAGGGGACAGCAAATAGGAAGGGAAAGGAAGGTGACGGGCGTGGGGAGAGAGGAAAAGACAGGAGGGGAGGAATGAGAGGAAGGAAGAGATGGAGACGGGCAGATAGAACATAGAACATAGAAAGCCACAGCACAAACAGGCCCTTCGGCCCACAAGTTGCGCCGATCACATCCCCACCTCTAGGCCTATCTATAGCCCTCAATCCCATTAAATCCCATGTACTCATCCAGAAGTCTCTTAAAAGACCCCAACGAGTTTGCCTCCTCCACCACCGACGTCAGCCGATTCCACTCACCCACCACCCTCTGAGTGAAAAACTTACCCCTGACATCTCCTCTGTACCTACCCCCCAGCACCTTAAACCTGTGTCCTCTCGTAGCAACCATTTCAGCCCTTGGAAATAGCCTCTGAGAGTCTACCCTATCCAGACCTCTCAACATCTTGTAAACTTCTATCAGGTCACCTCTCATCCTTCGTCTCTCCAGGGAGAAGAGACCAAGCTCCCTCAACCTATCCTCATAAGGGAAAAAGAGAAGGGTCGGGAAGAAAGGAGTCGAGGGTAACGAGGAGCGGGGGAGAGATTGGATAAGGGGGAGCTCAGCAAGAACAGGAATTGGGAGATTTCCCCAAGAGCCTCCACTATCCACTCCTCAGTGAGATGTTGTTGGTGGCCACTTTTCCCAAAGCGTTCCTGTTGGAGAACTAGGCTCACCCCATCCCCTGTTGGCTCTTTAATGAATACACCTTAAAAAAAAACAGATTCATTTACGGGATGTGGGTGTCGCTGGCTAGGCCAGCATTTATTATCCGTTTCTAATCGCCCTGAGAAGGTGATGGTGAGCTGCCTTCTCGAATTCGCTGCAGTCCCTGTGGTGTAGGTACACCCACAGTGCTGTTAGGGAGGGAATTCCAGGATTTTGACTCCAGCGACAGCAAAGAAACGGGGACATATTTCCAAGTCAGGGTGGCGAGTGACTTGGAGGGGAAGCTAGGAGTGTGGGGGAGACCATGAGAGAGAGTGGGGAATGTATAGTGGAGGAGTCGCCAATAAACCTTCTGTCCTGCGGGAATGAAGTAGTCACTTCACCCGTGCCTCCCGAGTAAAACGACAAAGGATTGCTGTTCCCCGCCCTGAGAAATTAGAAAGAAATAGAAAGAAAACTAACAGCTCCCACGGGGTGATTTGAGAGACGTGGGTGCAGGTGGTGGGCAGGTTTGAATTGGTTAATTATTTACTTTTTGGAGTCTTCACCCACACCATCCCGACATGGAATTCACGCCATGAAATTATTTAGCAGAGCTTTTGTGATATTATCTGTGGCCCTCGGGACTGAAGGGAGGAGCCCTTTTCATAAAGACTTTTACAAAATGCCCCGGGGCAGCTTTTACACGGGGCGAGTGTAAAACCAAAATACCGCAGATACTGGAAATCTGAAATAACAACGGAAAGTTCTGGAAACACTCAGCAGGTCTGGCAGCGTCTGTGGAGAGAGGGACAGGAGTTAACGTTCCCAGCCCCTTCCGACTCTTCTTCAGAGGTCTGCTTTTCCGGGCTCTGTTCCGAGGTGGGGGGTGGGGGAGGGGACATATTTGGCGCAAGTTTAGCTTCCGGCCGGGATTTTACACCCGCCCCCCCCCCCCCCCCCAACGCCCCGTGGCGCGTCGTCCGGCGGCAGAGACTGTCCACGGAGGCTAAAGCGTATTGTGCGGCCTGTCCCGCCGGTGTGGGAGGGACGGGGGTTAGGGGGGTGCGGGGAATGACATTCCCCACCCCCCTCTTCCCCCCCTGCACCGTTTTTCTCTCTCTCTCTCTCAGGCCTGCTGAGTATTTCAAGTTCACCCTGTTCTGGTGACGGAAATCCAGGAGTTGTGCGCGTGCATTTTGCTGACATGTCCTACCCCGCTCTGGACTCTCATCCTGGCGCTGAGACTTGTATGAATTCTGTCAGCATTAAAATTAAACTCCACCTTCTGGATTCTTGGCAGGAGGCTACAGCTTGGCAGAGTGCCAAGCAGATCTCTAACAAAGGGCCCTGTAACACACAGGCAGTAGTTTTCCACAAGCTAAACTTCTGATATTTTTTTTTAAAAAAATCTTTCGCAAGGCAGGGCCGGGAAATAAACGGAATACCTTAGTGCAGTGATCCTTCATTCCTTTAAAAGATCAAAGAAAGACTGGAAGCCTTCTTATCAACAGGAAGGGAGCTAAACTGCGACTCATCATGACCTATGTTATGAAATAATAGTTATGAAAAGGGAAAAAACCGTTTATTAATTCCACATACGAAGTAAGGGCTTCATCATATGCACACGGCATGGGCTTTCAACAGGAAGTTGGATAAATATTTGACGGGAAAATATCACAGGGATGGGAAGCGGGTGCGTGCAGGGATTGGGATTGGCTCTTGTAATGGGGTGACACAGACACGAGGGTGGGGCCGAATGGCCTCCTTCTGTGCCCCAACCGTTTTCTGATTTTATTCTGTAACATTTTATTATATCTGGAGGACTGTGAGCGCTAAAATATATTTAGCACTTCACCCCTGCATGATAATGACGTGATCATGAACTTTGGTTCAGTTTCGTTTGTGGACAGAGGTCGCAGAGAAACATCTGTCTCTCGGGATTTGAAAGCGTCACCTGCCCCATCTTCTCAACTGATGACGGGCACAGGACACCCCCGGGAGGTGGGGGCCGGGGGAGGAGTGGGGGCCACTGCCTGAGAAGCTCTCTCAGTGAGACAGGGACAGTCTCCCAGTCTTTGGGAGGCAGAGTGAACCGTGGATCCCTGTCCGTAGAGCCTGAAACTGGAACAATTGCCCCAAATCTCCAGCCGCTCGATCCCATTTCACTGAGATTTGAGAAGATGGGGGTGAGGGTGGGGGTAGGGGCAGTGAAAGGTCATGGTCTAAAGAAACTTAATTCACTCACTTCCTGATCCCGTAGATGTAGCAGATACCAACGACTTCAATCAGGACGATTATCAGGAGGGCCAAAGTCGCTGCATAGTCATTGAATATAGAAAACCAATAATTTCCTGATCCAATGTTGAAAACCAGTCCAATAGCGCAAGCTACAAGGCACACGATTCCTGTGAGAGAAAGAAATACTGACTTCAGTGCATTGTAATCACAACAAGCCTCATTATAACTGGCATTTAGTCTAATCCATTGCAAGACCGCATGGAACATCCTCTCTTCACCAACAATTATCTGTACAAAGTTATAAAAATGAAACGATTCAATGAAACAGCTCATCACTCTTCCCATCGCCGGGTTCCCCATGTCACGTTCACTTCTTTTGCCAATTATTTACAACTGGCGCACTCTTGTGTTCGATTCTCTCCGGAGTGGGAAGTTTCTCCCCTTCTACTCCGTGCGGACCCCCTCATGATTTTGAACATCTCTATCAAATCTCCTCTCAGCCCCCTCTTCTGAAGTTCCTCGTCCCAGGACCCATCCTGATCCATACGCCATTATCTGGAAGGCGCTTTGGGCCAGCTTTGTGTGATGGACCTACGCTCATTAGGAAGTCCTCATAGAGAATCCCTATAATCAGAGACTTTGCTCCACCAAGTTATATCTACAAAGAACTAGGAGCAGTAATTCAGCCCCTCGAGCCTGCTCCGCCATTTAATATGGTCGTGGCTGATTTCATCTCGGCCTCAACTCTACTTTCCTGCCCGTTCATCACAACCCTTCAACCCATTATTAATTAATCTGTCTCTCTCCTCCTTAATGTCCCAGCATCCACCACACTCTGGGGATGTGGATTCCACAAAGTCACCACCCTTTGAGAGAAGTCATTCCTCCTCAGCTCTGTTTTCAATCTGCCATCCCTTTTCCTAAAATTATGACCTCTTGTTCTAGATTGCCCCACAAGAGGAAACATTCTCTCCACATCTACTTTGTCAATATCTTTTAGCATCTTATTTACCTCAATTCGATCTCCTCTAATTCTTCTAAACTCGAGAATATAGGGGCGGCACGGTAGCACAGTGGTTAGCACTGCTGCTTCACAGCTCCGGGGTCCTGGGTTCGATTCCCGGCTTGGGTCACTGTCTGTGTGGAGTTTGCACATTCTCCTTGTGTCTGCATGGGTTTCCTCCGGGTGCTCCGGTTTCCTCCCACAGTCCAAAGATGTGCGGGTTAGGTTGATTGGCCATGCTAAAATTGCCCCTTAGTGTCCTGAGATGTGTAGATTAGAGGGATTAGCGGGTAAAATATGTTGGGATATGGGGGTAGGGCCTGGGTGAGATTGTGGTCGGTGCAGACTCGATGGGCCGAATGGCCTCTTTCTGTACTGTAGGGTTTCTATGATTCTATGATTCTAATATAGGCCTGAACTACTCAATCTCCCTTCATAAGGCAAACCTCTCATCTCTGGAATCAATCTAGTGAACCTCCTCTGAACCGCCTCCAAATGCAACTAAATCCCTCAAGTAGGGTGACCAAAGCTGTGCACAGTACTCCAGGTCTCACGCATCACTGATTATCATAGAATCCCTACAGTGTGGAAGGAGGCCATTCGGCCCATCGAGTCTGCACCGACCACAATCCCACCCAGGCCCTATTTTCATAACCCCATACATTTACCCTGCTAATCCCCATACAATTTAGCACGGCCAATCAACCTAACCCTCACACCTTTGGACTGCGGGAGGAAAGCCACGCTGACAGTGAGCCAAGGCCGGAATTGAACCCGGGTCCCTGGCGCTGTAAGGCAGCAGTGTTAACCACTGCGCCACCCTTCATGCCGTATACGGCTGCAGCAACACTTCCTTACTTTTATAAGATCATAAGATATAGGAGCAGAATTAGGCCATTCGGCCCATCGAGTCTGCTCCGCCATTCAATCATGGCTGATATGTTTCCCAACCCCATTCTCCCACTTCTTTCCCGGTAACCTTTAATCCCGTTACCAACCAAGAGCCTATCTCTGTCTTGAATATACTCAATGACCTGGCCTCCACAGCCTTCTCTATTCCTACATTATCCTCTATTCCTTTAGCAATAAATTCCATTTGCTTTCCTTATTACCTGCTGTACCTGCACACTAGCTTTCTGTGACTCATGCACGAGGACACCCAGATCCCTCTGTACCAAAGCACCCTGCAGTTTATCTCCATTTAGAAAAGAAGTCTTCTATTTTCCCGACAAAAACCTCACACTTATCCACGTTAAACTCCATCTGCCACATTTTGGCCCACTCCCCTGACCTGTCCACATCCATTTGTAAATTGCTTACAATTGGCGCCTTTAATGCAATAAAACATCCCAAGGTTTTTTCACAGAGATGCTATCAGACAAAACTGGACTCTGCACCTCACAAGGCAGCACGATCACAGGTAGCCTAAAGCTCAGTCAAAAGAGGTTTCAAGGAGCGATTAAGAGAGGTTTTAGGGAGGGAATTCCAGAGCTTAGAATCCAGACAGCTGAGGACACGGCCACCCAATGGTTGGGTCGTGAAAACTGGGGGTAGTGAGGAGACCGGAGGTAGACGCAGAGATCTCGGAGGGTTGTGGGCTGGAGGAGGTTACAGGGATAGGGAGGGGCTGTAAAGAAAGAGAGCAGTAAAAGGCTGACATGTTCTCACGGGATATTGCTTTTAAAAGCAAAAAGGCTCTTAAACAGGATTTTCCACTTTTATGATCCGAGTTTTGTAGAAATTAACAAGTTACCGTGGCAACGGTTCACTTTATTGTGCCCTGCAGTTGAGAGAACATCTACACAGTAAATCTCTGCAATCTTTGGCACACTGAGCTTTCACTAACAAGAAACTCTGCTTCTCTCTGATGTGTTTGCAACGGTTACTTTATGTTGAAATGTCCTCTTATAACACACACCTCACTTGTTGCACAATTGTAATATTCCCAGTCTCAGCCCCACTTTATTAACCAATAAACCAGGCCAAAGTCAACCTCTTATCAGGAACTGGCTGTTATCTTATCATATCTTTCATCTGTGTCATTGTGCTTTAGAAACAGGCTATAAAACTCTGAAGTGAGAAAACCTGACATCAGCAGCATGCTCCTTCCTCAGCTCAGAAGTTGGAGCTGGAATGTTGGCAACCTAATGATATTACTCGCGGATTACGGACTCTGGAATGGAGATGTGACCATTTAAGCGTTGGGAGCGACCTAGTGTCAGCATGACTCGCCGCAGGAGAAATCCCGTCATCGCTAGGGGAGCTGTGTATCCGTGGTCGCTCTTTGGGGAATTGGAATAATTTGGAATAATCTGGAAAGGAATAATTTGATTAGGGATAGTCAGCATGGTTTTGTGAAGGGTAGGTCGTGCCTCACAAACCTTATTGAGTTCTTTGAGAAGGTGACCAAAGAGGTGGATGAGGGTAAAGGGGTTGATGTGGTGTATATGGATTTCAGCAAAGCGTTTGATAAGGTTCCCCATGGTAAGCTTTTGCAGAAAATCCGGACACATGGGATTGAGGGTGATTTAGTGGTTTGGATCAGGAATTGGCTAGCTGTAAGAAAACAGAGGGTGGTGGTTGATGGGAAATATTCATCCTGGAGTTCAGTTACTAGTGGTGTACCACAAGGATCTGTTTTAGGGCCACTGCTGTTTGTCATTTTTATTAATGACCTGGATGAGGGCGTAGAAGGATGGGTTAGTAAATTTGCGGATGACACTAAAGTCAGTGGAGTTGTAGACAGCGCGGAGGGAAGTGGCAGGTTACAGAGGGACATAGATAAGCTACAGAGCTGGGCTGAGAGGTGGCAAATGGAGTTTAATGCGGAAAAGTGCGAAGTGATTCACTTTGGAAGGAGTAACAGGAATACAGAGTACTGGGCTAATGGTAAGATACTTGGTAGTGTGGATGAACAGAGGGATCTGGGTGTCCATGTGCATAGATCCCTGAAAGTTGGCACCCAGGTTGATAGGGTTGTTAAGAAGGCGTACGGTGTGTTAGCTTTTATTGGTAGAGGGATTGAGTTTTGGAGCCAGGAGGTCATGTTGCAACTGTACAAAACTCTGGTGTGGCCGCACTTGGAGTATTGCGTACAGTTCTGGTCGCTGCATTATAGGAAGGATGTGGAAGTGTTGGAAAGGGTGCAGAGGAGAATTACCAGGATGTTGCCTGGTATGGTGGGAAAATCGTATGAGGAAAGCTGAGGGGCTTGAGGTTGTTTTCGTTAGAGAGAAGGTTAAGAGGTGACTTAATAGAGGCATACAAGATGATCAGAGTATTAGATAGGGTGGATAGTGAGAGCCTTTTTCCTCGGATGGTGATGGCTAACATGAGGGGACATAGCTTTAAATTGAGGGGTGATAGATATAGGACAGATGTTAGAGGTAGGTGCTTTACTCAGAGTAGTAAGGGCGTGGAATGCCCTGCCTGCAGCAGTAGTGGACTCGTCAACATTAAGAGCATTCAAATGGTTATTGGATAAACATATGGATGATATTGGAATAGTGTAGGTTAGATGGGCTTTAGATTGGTTTCACTGGTCGGTGCAACATCGAGGGCCGGAGGGCCTGTACTGCGCTGTAATGTTCTATGTTTTATGTTTAGCTCAGTCGGTTGTACGGCTGGTTCGTGATGCAGAATTATGCCAACAGCGCCAGTTCAATTCCCGTACCGGCTATTCATGAAGGCCCCGCCTTCTCAACCTTGCCCCCTTGCCCAAGGTGTGGTGACCCTCAGGTTAAATCACCACCAGTCAGCTCTCCCCCTCAATGGTCGCCTGGGGCTATGGTGACTTTCCTTACTCTATCCGCGTGGGAAAGGGAATCCGGAATCGTCAGTGCGGTATCTGAATTTGCTGGCTTATCCACCACCACCCCACAGGGGACAGTTGTAACAGACTTTGCAGCAACGCAGGAAGAAAAAGCCAAACAAAAGGGTGGGAAATAAATCCTTCATTGCTCTTCCATTGATTCAAATGGTTTAAATACATGAGAAACGGGATCTGGAGTAGACCATCTTAGGGGATCAGGGGTTATAGGGAAGCGGCAGGAGATTGGGGATGAGAAAAATATCAGCAATGATTGAATGGTGGAGCAGACTCGATGGGCCGAGGGGCCTAATTCTGCTCCTATGTCCAACGGTCTTATCTGGCTCTGCCATTCTAACTCAATCCTGGCCGATTTACCTCAGCTCCAAATTCCTGCACTATCCCCATTCCTTAATTCCCTTAGTACCCAGAAATCTCTCTTAAATATACTCACTGAGCATCAGTGGCACAGTGGTTAGCACTGCCGCCTCACAGCGCCAGGGAGCCGGGTTCGATTCCCGGCTTGGGTCACTGTCTGTGTGGAGTCTGCACGTTCTCCCCGTGTCTGCGTGGGTTTCCTCTGGGTGCTCCGATTTCCTCCCACACTCCAAAGATGTGCGGGTTAGGGGGGATTGGCCATGATCAATGTGTGGGTTTACGGGGACTGATTGGATGGGAGGGCCTAGGTAGTGTGTCCTTCTGAAGAGTCGGTGTAGACTCAACGGGCCGAATGGCCTCCTTCTGAAATGTAGGGATCTGATATACATGTTCCTTTGAATGCACACATTTCACAGTCTCTTACCATCCCAAAATATATTCTGCTTTTCTATTTTCTCCCCTAACAAAGCGGATAACTTCACCACATTCTTGCCCACTCCAAACACAGCCCTAACGCACACACAGCCCTATCGCATGTTGTCGGATGCCTAATCAGGAGCAGGTTCCCTACTCGTGAACCTGTTCATTAAATAACTTGTCAGAACCGGGGATGTTAAACAAGGAGGAAGGATTGCAGAATCAGAAAGATAAGCAAAGATTACAGTAAAATAGCAACTGAACATTCAGGTTATCATCTCCTTTCTGGATCACAGTAGGTCTATCAGCACATTCCAGATAACAGCTTATCTTGACTCTCAACCTATGGCAAAGCTCCCCAAGGAACTAACTCAAGCTTGTAAAAACAAACCAAAGGAAAACACTGGCTGCCAATATCCCAAATTAGTTTTAAAAAATTCCGGAATTGTTACTCTACACCCCGCTCTGCATTCCGGGATTGTTACTCTACACCCCGCTCCGCATTCCAGCATTGTTACTCTACACCCCGCTCTGCACCCGGGATTGTTACTCTACACCCGCTCCGCACCCGGGATTGTTACTCTACACCCCGCTCTGCATTCCAGGATTGTTACTCTACACCCCGCTCCGCATTCCAGGATTGTTACTCTACACCCCGCTCTGCATTCCAGGATTGTTACTCTACACCCCGCTCTGCATTCCAGGATTGTTACTCTACACCCCGCTCCGCACCCGGGATTGTTACTCTACACCCCGCTCCGCATTCCAGGATTGTTACTCTACACCCCGCTCTGCATTCCGGGATTGTTACTCTACACCCCGCTCTGCACCCGGGATTGTTACTCTACACCCCGCTCCGCACCCGGGATTGTTACTCTACAACCCGCTCCGCATTCCAGGATTGTTACTCTACACCCCGCTCTGCATTCCAGGATTGTTACTCTACACCCCGCTCTGCATTCCAGGATTGTTACTCTACACCCCGCTCCGCATTCCAGGATTGTTACTCTACACCCCGCTCTGCATTCCAGGATTGTTACTCTACACCCCGCTCTGCATTCCAGGATTGTTACTCTACACCCCGCTCCACATTCCAGGATTGTTACTCTACACCCCGCTCTGCACCCGGGATTGTTACTCTACACCCCGCTCCGCATTCCAGGATTGTTACTCTACACCCCGCTCTGCATTCCAGGATTGTTACTCTACACCCCGCTCTGCATTCCGGGATTGTTACTCTACACCCCGCTCTGCACCCGGGATTGTTACTCTACACCCCGCTCCGCACCCGGGATTGTTACTCTACAACCCGCTCCGCATTCCAGGATTGTTACTCTACACCCCGCTCTGCATTCCAGGATTGTTACTCTACACCCCGCTCTGCATTCCAGGATTGTTACTCTACACCCCGCTCCGCATTCCAGGATTGTTACTCTACACCCCGCTCTGCATTCCAGGATTGTTACTCTACACCCCGCTCTGCATTCCAGGATTGTTACTCTACACCCCGCTCCACATTCCAGGATTGTTACTCTACACCCCGCTCCACACCCGGGATTGTTACTCTACACCCCGCTCCGCATTCCAGGATTGTTACTCTACACCCCGCTCTGCATTCCAGGATTGTTACTCTTCACCCCGCTCTGCATCCCAGGATTGTTACTCTACACCCCGCTCCGCACCCGGGATTGTTACTCTACACCCCGCTCTGCATTCCAGGATTGTTACTCTACACCCCGCTCTGCATTCCAGGATTGTTACTCTACACCCCGCTCCGCACCCGGGATTGTTACTCTACACCCCGCTCCGCATTCCAGGATTGTTACTCTACACCCCGCTCCGCACCCGGGATTGTTACTCTACACCCCGCTCCGCATTCCAGGATTGTTACTCTACACCCCGCTCCGCACCCGGGATTGTTACTCTACACCCCGCTCTGCATTCCAGGATTGTTACTCTACACCCCGCTCCGCACCCAGGATTGTTACTCTACACCCCGCTCTGCATTCCAGCATTGTTACTCTACACCCCGCTCCGCACCCGGGATTGTTACTCTACACCCCGCTCTGCATTCCAGGATTGTTACTCTACACCCCGCTCTGCATCCCAGGATTGTTACTCTACACCCCGCTCCGCATTCCAGGATTGTTACTCTACACCCCGCTCCGCATTCCAGGATTGTTACTCTACACCCCGCTCTGCATTCCAGGATTGTTACTCTACACCCCGCTCTGCATCCCAGGATTGTTACTCTACACCCCACTCCGCAACTCAGGATTGTTACTCTACACCCCGCTCCGCAACCCGGGAGTGTTACTCTACGTCCCGCCTGCCTCTCTCCCGAGCTGAGAGTCGGTGATGCCAATGCCAACCGGAAAGATTTCCCTTCCTTCAGCACCATTATCCCCTGCTGCCGACGGGTAAAAGTGTAGAAAGCTCCGGAATCTTACCTATCATGACCTCCCTCGGTAAATACTTGGAGATGATCTTCATGTCACTGAGAGGAGTGATAACTCCCGCTGTATTTCCCAACATGCTTCCAATACCCAGCATCAATAACATTAGAAAGTATAATATTGACCAGATCTGAGACGGGCCTGGCATATTCACAATTGCTTCTGTGAAAACTATAAATGAAAGCCCAGTGCCTTCCGCAGCCTAGAGAGAAAAAAAGACAAACTCCGTAAATATTAAAAAATACACTATATGTATATATATAAAACCTTTGGTTCCAATCTGGGACCACAAACATACTGTGAACAGAGCTCTCTCAATCCAGAGCTCTCTCTGCATCCCATCCCAAACTTTGTAGCTTCCCCACTTTGAGTGCAGTTCTCCATGTAAGTACCTCCTTAAGATCTATTTTTATCCGATCCAATTTCTCTACTGTCACCTCCTTTCCTGTGACATTTGACAAGTCCACTTCTTTCTCGATGACATGTAAAAAAAGTACTTAGCACCACAGCCATGACCTTGCCCCTTTCCCTGGACACATTATTTTCTTATCCACAAAGGCTGTTGGGTTCCCTTTTGTGTTCACAGAATCGTCACGGTACAGTAGGGGGCTATTTGGCCCATCACATCCACACTGGCTCTCCGAATGAGCAATTAGTGCCTGGCCCCGGCCTTCTCCCCTGTGACCCTGCACATTCGCCCTTTCCAGATAACAGTCTAATTCCCTTTTAAATGCTTCAACTGAAGCTAATCTGATCTTTGACCTTATGAACATTTTCCGTTCTCCCCTGTGCTACCTTTAAGCTGCTATGTGATTCCAAACTAAGACATAATTTCTAATCTCAGAGCTCGTGACTTCCAGGGGCAGGATTGGAGCTGAAACGCTGAGGATAGCCTAACGTACTCCAGGATTTAGAGGGATCCATAGCGATCCTAAACCTCCCCTCCCTGCTGGCTCACTGGGGCGATGCAGCCCACCTGGTGTCACTGGGCTAAAGAAAACAAAATGGCCCCAGATCGAAATCGCTAAATACCCATCTAGTTCACCGATGTCATTTGGAGAAGGAAATCTGCCATCTTTACCTGGTCTGGCCTACATGTGACTCCAGAGCCAGAACAATGTGGTTGACGCTCAACTGCCCTTTGAAATGGCCCAGCAAGCCACTCAGTAAGCGCAGCTAGGGATGGGCAATAAATGTTGGCCCAGCCAGCGACGCCCATGTCCCACAAATGGATAAAGAAAAACACAGCTAGTGTTCGACCACCTCACCTGGGGTAAGGGGATAAGGATCAAAGCTGCATTAAGTTTCACCATCTGAGGGCTAGAAATGGGGATGGGGCGGGGGGATCAAAAACACTGTAGCACGGTCAGAAATCTCTCTCTGAAAAAGTATTTCAGCAATCTCTGCAGTGTCTGGCAAGGACAAAGTCAGATGCAGTTGTGACGTATCACACAGTTGAACAGCTGCAACCAATTCCTCCCCGGGCCTTTACAGATATCAGCTTCCGTTTGTTATAAAGGGGTCTCCCACCTTAAAAGGGCGGAACTTATTTACCGTGTCCAAGTGCGACTGTAGGTCACAGGATTCAATCTGTGCAGCAATTGTTGAAAATTTGTCGTATTGTGTTGTATTCAGGAATGACATCCAATGCTGAAGAGTGTCCTTTGTTATCGCGGTTTCCTTGAGGTCAAAAGTGTTTGTTAGCAGTAGCATCATCCTGTCAACGAGACACACCAATAGTGAGTTCCAAAGGTAAGCAATCCACAATCAGCACAAATAGTCAACCAATAACTAGGAGTGGCTACTAAACTTTAACATACTGTTAAAGACAAGATAATGTCAAAGTCTTCTTCTAACTGGCCTCTTGATTAGATTACACACTCAAAACACTCTTATATCTACTCTGGACTGTCATTTTTATTTCAACTTTATTCAGGTGGAGTGGATTTACACTTGATCTCTATGTTTCTCAGCATGGACTTAGCCATAAGACATAAGAGTAGAATTAGGCCACTCGGCCCATCGAGTCTGCTCTGCCATTCAATCATGGCTGATATTTTTCTCATTCCCATTCTCCTGCCTTTTCCCCAAAAGGCCTGATCCCCTTACTAATCAAGAACCTATCTATCTCTGTCTCAAAGACACTCAATGACCTGGCCTCCCCAGCCTTCTGCGGCAAAGAGTTCCACAGATTCACCACTTGTGCTAAAGGATTAATGGGTTTACAACAGAGGAATGGGCTATTTTCCTAATCCTATCAGTTTTATCTTTCTATTCCTTCCTGCCTTACGTACAGAATGACTGCTTACTATTTTAGATTCATTGCCGAGTAGTCTGCAGTTTGTGTATGTGTGACATCTTGTAACAAAGCCCAGATGGCAGGGACTAGATTCTCTGGATAGCTTCAGGATTTGTGGCATCCGTCTACTCAATGGGCTCAAGTGGCTGCATTTGTTTTGTTAATCGCTGGTATTTGGATTTCTGCCCAGTCAACTTCTGTCTAATGACCCACAAGAACCTTGGGTTACGGGCAAATGTACAGGAAACTGTGGCGGGGTGGGTGGCTGTTGCCATAACAACATTTAAAGTGGATACAAAGATTGTGGACGCTCTTTGCTTAAGTAAAATGCAGACAAATAATTTTGTGGGGTGGGCCTTAAGAGGCACCCATGGAATGTGGGAACTGGAGTCACATGTAGGTCAGGTCATGTAGCGACACAGGTAGTTTCTGACTGAGAGGCAGGATTGGGATTTACTAGTTCCATCTCAGGGATGAACAATTTTGGTATTGCCACAGTGGCTTTAGATCCAGCCCAGGGTCAACCCAACTCCATATTTCATTATGCTGCTCTGTAGTTCATTGAATCATAGAATTCCTAAGTGCAGAAGGAGGCCATTTGGCCCATCGAATCTGCACCGACCACAATCCCACCCAGGCTCTATCCCCACAACCCCATATATTTACCCTACTAATCCCCCTGATACTAAGGGGCAATTTAGCATGGCCAATGCACCTAACCAGCACATCTTTGGACTGTGGGAGGAAACCGGAGCACCCGGAGGAAACCCACGCAGACACTGGGAGAACGTGCAAACTCCACACAGACAGTGACCCAAGCCGGGAATCGAACTCGCGTCCCTGGCGCTGAGGCAGCAATGCTAACCACTGTGCCACCATGCCGCCAACCGTGCCGCTCCCAGAAGTTGTGAGAATTGGGCCGTAAGCGGAAGGAAAGTCTAGATCTCAATCTGTCTTTCCTACTTCCTCTAAGCTGAACACACTCAAGCTGCCCCCCCACTCTCTCTCTCTGTCTCCAGGACTTCCATGGCTGAACCCGCAGGAAGTTGAGTTATTCTCCTAAAGAGTCATCGTACCCACCCTTTTATCGCCACCCAGCAACACCCATTCAAAACAAATTTGAAAGCCCCCATTTTCTTTGTCGTTGCAAGAGGGCTCTGTGCTGTAAGACACTGAGCACTCATTGGTCACTACAAGCCACTCACCATCTCTTTCCTGTCAGCTTGGCCAACACCTTACGTACGTGAAAACATTGAATAACATTGTCATCAAGCACAAGATAAAAATATAGAACGCTCTAACAAAACATCTCAATCATGTTAGGATCTCACAAGACATTGACAACTTATCCACCTTCGCACTATTACCAATGATTGCATAGGATGTATGGTACAGAAACAGGCCATTCAACCCAACCTGTCCATCCTGGGCGCTTATGCTCTACTTGAGCCTCCCTCTCACCTCTTCTCATCTCAATTTATCATCATAACCCTCCGTTCCCTTCTCCCCATTTGCGTGCCTGATGCCCCTTAACAGCATCGATATTCAACCAACTCCCTGTGGGAGTGAGCTCCACCTTCTCCCCGCTCTCTGGGTAAAGAAGCTTCTTCTGAATTCCTTATTGGATTTCTTGGTGACTATCTGATATTAGCGGCCTCTAGCTAGGCTTCTCCCCAAAGCAGAAAACATGCTTACTTTTGGTTCTGTAAACCATTTGCAATTTTTAAAGACCTTCAATAGGTCACCCCAACGCCTCCCCCCAACCCCCACCCTCCCCTAGGCCCCACCCTTTGTTCTTTGAGAGAAGAGGCCCAACTCATCAATCCATTAATAGCGTGTACGTCCACATTTCCAGTATCACCCCTGTAAATATTCTCTGCAGCCTCTCTCCAGTGTATCAATATCCTTTTAATAACAGTGCGACCAGAACTGTATTCCCAAGATTTGATAAAGATTTAGCTTAACTTTGCTATTTTTCAATTTTGTCCTTCTAGAAATAAATCCTAGTGCTTGATTTGTTTTTGTACAGCTTTACTGGGCCGTGGTACAACTTTTAGTGATTGATGTATTTGTATTCTGAGATCTCTTTGTTCCTCTGCTCCACCTACACTTGACCCTTCCAAGTAATAAGTGATCTGCATATTTGTCCTGCAAAGAATGTACGAGCTCGCATTCGTCTGTGCCTGAACTTCATTTGTCAATTGTGCGCTCATTCTGCCAGCTGCCCTCCTGCAGTTTATTGCTGCCCTCCTCAGCAGTGACCTATCACCTCCCCTCCCCAATCTGATGGCATTCGCAAATTTAGAAATTGAGCTTTTGGTTCCAAAGTCCAAATCGCTGATGCAAATTGTGAACAGTGGTGGTTCCAGCACTGATCCTTGTCGAACACCACTTCCAACACTGAATAACTACCATGTATTCCCACTCGCTAGCAATCCATTTTGCCACATGTCCCCCGACTCCCCATCAAAGAACAAAGAACAAGGAACAAAGAAAATTACAGCACAGAAACAGGCCCTCCAAGCCTGCACCGACCATGCTGCCAACCTGAACTACAACCCCCTACCCTTCCGGGGACCATATCCCTCTATTCCCATCCTATTCATTTGTCCAGACGCCCCTTAAAACTCACTATCGTATCTGCTTCCACTACGTCCCCCAGCAGCGAGTTCCAGGCACCCACCACCCTCTGTGTAAAAAACTTGCCTCGTGCATCTCCTTTAAACCTTGCCCCTTGCATCTTAAACCTATGCCCTCTGGTAATTGAATCTTCCACCCTGGGAAAAAGTTTCTGACTATCCGCTCTGTCCATGCCCCTCATAATCTTGTAGACTTCTTTCAAGTCGCCCCTTAACCTCCGTCGTTCCAGTGAGAACTCCATCCAGTGAGTTCCTTTGAGCTTATTCCAGAGTTGATTATGGGGCACCTTAATAAGGGCATTTAGCAAATCCAGATGGATTATTTTAAGTTTATTTATTGGTATCACTACTAAGTTTATATCAACACTGCACTTAAGTTACTGTGAAAATCCCCTGGTCGTTACACTCCGGCGCCTGTTCGGGTACACTGAGGGAGAATTTAGCATGGCCAATGCACCTAACCAGCACGTCTTCCGGACTGTGGGAGGAAACCGGAGCACCCGGAGGAAACCCACGCAGACACGGGGCGAATGTGCAGACGCCGCACAGGCAGTGACCCAAGCCGGGAATCGAACCCTAGTCCCTGGCTCTTTGAGGCAGCAGTGCTAACCACAGTGCCACCGTACAGAAGATCAGGTCTACTGCATTAGTGTTGTGTAATCTTCTCCAGTATCTCCCTGCAAAATTGAGTAAGGTTGGTCAAAAAAGATTTTCTCTTATTCCTTCTTATATTTCTGGGTTAGAGGAACATCTCTGGTATTCTCCTCCTATCCAGCTAACTCCCACTCACTATCACCAAGCTTCCCAAATACATTTCCTGTTAATATCAATAGAATTAGAATGTCAGTTCAACAGTCTTGCAATCATTTTACAATTCATTTCCGTACATTTTTATATAGCAGTTAAAAACAAACCTCAGTTCTCAGGTTTCTCAAGACATGTTATGTAATAGAGGCACTCAGTCTATTGACTGCGATGAGATCAAACTACAAAGATAATGCTTTTTAAAAACAATTAAAATGGTACATAGAAACACAGAAACAAGAGGAAGCCATTGAGTCTGTTTCACCCTCGTTCAATGAGACCACGGCTGCTCAGTGACCTAATCCCATTTTCCTGTCTTTGCTCTGTGTCCCTTCATACCTTTGGTTAACAAAAATTTATCAGCCGCAGTTTTCAAATTAATAATTATTTGAGCATCGATCGCTGTTTGCGCCCGAGTGCTCCAAACCCCCGCCATCTTGTTGAGTGGCTCCAAATTTCACTCCAGGAAGATTTAGCTCTGGTGCTTTGGCTATACCCCCTAGTCAAAGGCTCCCCAACCACTGCAAATGGCTTCTCCCAATCAGCCTCGTCTGTTCCCCTTAATATCTTAAGAAGTTTTGATCAAATTACCCTTTAGCTTTCTCAATTCCGGGGAATATAACCCCAGGTATACTTAATCCCTCCTCATAGCTTACCCCTTGGAGTTCAGTTTACCATCAACGATTTCTTGATTCTATGACATTGAAGGGGTGTCCCAAGTGACATCTTTTCTAATTTGTTTCTGGGACGTGGGTAATTATGGGTACGGGGGGGGGCATTTATTGCCCCATCCTTAGGTGCTCGGAGAAGGTGATGCTCAACCTCTCTGAACCCCTCCACTGAGGAGACGTCCACTGTGGTGTTGGCCCTGCAATTACGAAGGAAGAATGGTGTATGTCCAATTCAGGATGGTGGCCGTTAACCATGTTAATGTGAAAGGCTTCAACCCGCGGACAGCCCACAGAATCACCCACATGTTCCTCGGCTCCACCAAGAACAACGAGACCTAAATAAAACCGACAGCGGGTTCCACTGTAATCCCAGCAGGAGGGTAGCTGGAAAACAGCAGTGAACCCGTTGGGCCGATTCTCTGCCTGCCCCGCGCGAGGTTACGTGTTACCGATGGGTGAGAGCGAGATGCAGGGTCTCCGAGCATCAGCAGTTTCTTCTTGTCCGACTTGAGGACCGGTATATAATACTGGAGACCAGTGCGTCAAGCGGACCGAGATGGGTGAGAATGGGCATTCCCCTGGCTGTGGTCGTCCAAACTAGAGGAGAAAGCGAGATAATATTTGCGTAAAAATTCCCCAGTTGGCCCCGGGCCTCTCTCCTACAGTGGTAGGCGGGCAGAGTTGCAGTGTGCCACCCTCGCACCATTCTGCGCCATAGCGATCCCTCTGGCCCCACAGATGGAGGGTTTTATGGCTGGGATCATGCCCCCCAACGATACCCTGAGAAACTGAGGTTTTTGGCCATATTAGGATGGGTTTAATTAAACAGTGGGAGTCTGTGTGTCTATTCCATCAGTTCTCCCCAGGACACTTCATAATTAAGTGCCTTCAAGAATGCTACATCATGGAGTGTGCGAGATGCTACACAATTCATCTTTATACGTCCAAGGCTTAATGAAGAAATGTTCACTTGTTAATCACATCTCCCCTGTATTGAGATACTTATTTATATCACATAGGTTTGGGCCACTTGTATAAATGTCATGATATGCTACCAAATTGGGATATACTCATTTCTTTAATGCACTTCAGTGACATTAGTATATTTATTAGCCCCTCCAGAACAGCAACCAGCCATCCCACTGGAAAACCAGATGAGTAAATCATCACAGCTCCAGGTTGCTAACTGGTTTTCCTTGGAGTTTCCCGGGTGCTGCCGAATGCAGAATCGATCATTCCCAATGGGTTTGCAAGGAGGGACTGGACCAGGGCAATGAGGAGGCGTGTCCGCCTCGCCCTTGGGCTGATGGGAATTTAGGACATAGGAACACAAGAACAGAGAGGAGGCCATTTGGCCCCTCAAGCCTGTTCCGCCATTCAATGAAATCATGGCTGATCAGCAACCTAACTCCATATACCACCCCCCTCACCCCCACCATTGCCCCATATCCTTTAATCCCTCTAGTCAACAACATCTAGCAATCCATTAACATTAACAATCCAACAATTGCCACTTATGCAAGAGTTCCAAACTTTTACCATTCTGTGTGTGTAGAAAAAGTGTTTCCTAATTTTGCTCCTGACAGGTCAGGCTCCAATTGTTCGACCCCCCAGTCCATTAACCATTAAAATCTCAGAAAACTTTAATCTACTCGCCCCTTAACCTGCCATAAAGCAGGGGAAAAAAAACAAACCCAACTTCTGTATGTGTCCTCAGAGTTTAAACTTTGGAGTCTTCCCGGTAAATCCACACTAGATCCCTCCAAGGCTAATATCTCCTTCCCAAGGTGTGGTGCCCACAACCGCCCTCAGTGACTCCAAGTGTGGGTCAGCTTTGTAAAGCTGACACAGGGCTTTTACCACTCCATCCCACCCCCATTCTCCACCTGCTCCCCCAAATCCCACCCCTCCCGCACCCCCGTATTCTAGTCCCCGAGATATAAAGGCCATTAATCCTTTAATCTCAATGACTTATTTACTGTACTTGTTCATGACAGTTTAATGAACTGTGTACCTGGCACCACACCACTCTCAGCTCCCCCCAGACCCACCCACCCTCACCATTTAGAAAGTTCCCGCCTCTAAAGCCCCTTCCCGATCCAAAGACTGGCTAGGCTGAAATCCATCTGCCACAGCTGTGAGTGAGTGAGTGTGTGTGCGCACTTGCCTGGCTGGGTGTAGTGGGTCATGTATTGCTGCTACTTACACTGCTTTTAAACGGTTTTGAGATTCGCTCCGGTATAGCGAGGAAGGCTAGACTGCCAAGCAATGTGGAAGGGAAGAGACACAAAGAGAGAGAAAAAGAGTGCAAGAGACAGCACAGGAAAAGGGCAAAATAAAAAGCAAGAAAGGAGAGATAGAGAACAAAATAAAAATAATGAGGAGAGAGGGGGAAAGAGCTAGGGTGTGAGAGCGAGATTCTGCCTATTACATACTCTTACCTTTCAAGACAGCTTTCATAATTATATGTAGCTTTGAAACCATATATGGCAAAAGTGACAACGCTGGCAAATACGGATGTCAGACTGTTAATTAAAGCAATCATAACTGCTTGTTTCTCACAGTTGTTGTTTTTCTGGTTGTAACTTGCAAACGCGATCAGACTCCCAAATCCCAGGCCAAGAGAGAAGAAGATCTGTGTGGCTGCGTCAATCCAAGATTTCGGGTCCATCAACTGCTCAACCTGAGGATCAGCGCACAACAAGGTTCAGCTAGACTTGCGGCAAGAACGGCACATACCACAGAGGGCCACACTCTACGCTACAGGCTGCACCAGAGATTCAAAGTTTAGTTTCCGGAACAGCTAAACGTTCTTAGAATTGATCAGAGTTTCTTAAACTGGCTTCTCCTTTTTCAAAGGATACTGAGAATAAGAATTGATCAGAATTCTTAAACTGGCCTCTTCATTTTGAAAAGATACTGGGAATAAGGCGTCCTGGGAAATCAGGAAATAAAAGGCATGCACAAAACACAAAATGGGAAGATGTTTCCATCAGTAGGAGAGGCTAGGATCCAAGGACACAGCCTCAGAGTTTGGAACCGAGATGAGGAGGAATTTCTTCAGCCAGAGGGTGGTGAATCTGTGGGATTCATTGCCACAGAAGGCTGTGGAGGCCGGGTCATTGAGTGTATTTAAATCAGAGATAGATAGGTTCTTGATTGGTATGGGGACCAAAGGCTAGGAAAAAAAGGATTGAGAAACTTATCAGCTATGATTGAATGGCGGAGCAGACTCGATGGGCCAAATGGCCTATTTCTGCTCCTATAACTTATGGGCTAAAACGGAATAAACTCCACGTTGTGAAACCCTTATCCGAAATCCCTGGGGCCCTTTGCATTTCAAACTTGCATTAGGATAGCTGAAGCCAGCTCAAGTCTTCAGGAAATAAAATGGCTGGAAAATTAAGATGCATGACTGGATAATAAATAGAGGGTTCCGGGAATAAGATTCCTTTTGGACAGGCTCACCAAAAAAAAAAAAATCACACGGTAAACAGCGTGGGCGAAGAACTAGACTTTCCGCGTGAAAGGTGGAGGAAGTCTCTAGGGGCGTTCCAATTTATGCTGAGAAAATGTGATCTGGAGAATAGAATTCGACACAATTCTATAAAACTGGATATTAAGAGGTCAGTGTAATTGACCAAAGAACTTATTCTCCCCCCATATTAAAACTGCCTTTGACTCTGCGATTAGCTGGGAGGTGTCGGATATCTTTCCACGGTTTTAAGGTACATTTAGATATGGTCCTTTCCTCAAGCCAAATGTTTTCATTCTGTAATTTTCCAGAACATTCCTTCAGCTTCATGTTTTTTTTTGTAAAGGGCAGATTGAATTCACTAATGGGAGTGGAAGCGACTGATTGGGCCGTCTATTGAATCCAGGCCAGGATTAAATTCCTACAATCCCACCAGAACATGTGACAACTTGGCTCGAGGTGCAGGTTTCCATTAAGCTCTTCAGAGCTGGGTTTTTTTTTTCCCTCTTCACAATTCCACTGGACTCCATCCCGAGGCTGTTGGATCGGACTAGGCTCAGGCCAAGGTCCCTGTACCTCGCACGTCAGGCTGTGGAAATATCACCCCAAAGCCAAGTTGATTAAACACCAGTCCTGCTGCCTAAAACCTACAAGCAAGGCAAACCTGAGAGGCTGGATTGAAAAATAACCAATAACGATACCAGAAAAGACTGCTGAAATTTGATGGCCGGAAACCTGAATCCTGCGGGAAAAGAGTTGCCGAAGTTTTTCATCTTGCACTCATCAGGACAAATGCAAGAATCAAACAATCACAACAATTTATACTACAGACCTGCGAACACTCAAGCATTCCACGATAATATAAAACAATGTCCTGCTACTACAGCAATGTTTCCACAGTGCGCCTTCACACAAACTCGTAATATATTGTCTTCTGTTATTGATTGGAAGTGGAGGAGGTCCCAGTACCCCACACAGCCCTGTACCATCCACTCCCAGTGGCAAACACCAGCAGATACCTCCATTCTGGGCTGGAGGGGATTAGAATTTCAAAGGGGAGCTTTCGGTGAAATATACAGCACAATGCAGAGAAGCGGTTGCTGCTGGAACTGCAGGAACCACATCCTGATAACCACAAGGTCAGCTGGAAGCTATCCATGGGAGTCATTGTTCGCATAGACCAAGCTACCCATAGGATTTGTGCCTCAGGCCCAAGCTCCTGATCTGGGGTGGTGGGGGCAGGTCAGGGGACTGACCCCCTGCTTATCCTGCATCTGGACCTGGCCAAAGTGACCATAAACAGATCCAGGCATCTGGGTGACCCTGGAGAGGGAGCACATGGTGTCACCATCGCTTCAGGCCTTCTGTGAACTGGAGTGCATTATCACGCAGCCAGCGTAATCAAGGACCCCACGCACCCCGGACATTCTCTCTTCCACCTTCTTCCGTTGGGAAAAAGATACAAAAGTCTGAGGTCACGTATCAACCAACTCAAGAACAGCTTCTTCCCTGCTGCTGTCAGACTTTTGAATGGACCCACCTCGCATTAAGTTGATCTTTCGCTACACCCTAACTGTAACTGTAACACTAGATTCTGCACGCTCTCCTTTCCTTCTCTATGAACAGTATGCTTTGTCTGTATAGCGCACAAGAAACAATACTTTTCACTGTATCCCTATACATGTGACAATAATAAATCAAATCAAATCAAATCAAATCAAATCAGAAGGACAAGGGCAGCAGGCACATGGGAACACCACCCCCTGCATCTTCCCCTTCAACTCGCACACCATCCTGACTTGGAAATATATCGTCCATTCCTTCACTGGGTCAAAATCCTGGAACTCACTCCCAAACAGCACTGTGGGAGAACCTACACCCCAGGGACAGCAGAAGTTCAAGAAGGCAGCTCACCTCTCAAAGGGCAACTGGGGAAGGGCAATAAAGGCTGGCCAGTCCACATCTCATGAATGAATTTTTTAAAAACATCAACCCCCCCGGGAATGGTAAATTAACCTGAATAGGTTTTCTTAATATCTTATAGAATATACATAGAATCCCGACAGTGCAGAAGAGGCCATTCAGCCCATTGTGTCTGCACTGACTCTCTCATAAAGTAACATACCCAGGCCTCTCCCCTGCCCTATCCCAGTAACCCCACACATTTATCATGGCTAATCCACTTGACCTGCATGTCTCGGGACACTAAGGGGCAACTTAGCATGGTCAATCCATCTAAGCTGCACATCTTTGGACTGTGGGAGGAAACCGGAGCACCCGGAGGAAACCCACGCAGACACGGGGAGAACGTGCAAATTCCACACAGACAGTGACTCGAGCTGGGAATCGAACCCCGGTTCCTGGAGCTGTGAGGCAGCGGTGCTAATCACTGTGCCAGCCAGTGATGCAACTTTCAGGACAGAAACTCAGCTCCTTGTTGTTGCCCAGCTTGCGGTTTAATCGAAAGAGGTAGAGGATTGGGGGAACAGCCTCAGGGAAATATACATCCTGTCGAGTGTCTTTACCGAGTTGGAGAATGTGGGCACTCCAGGGCACTCGGAGTCAGGGTATTAGTCCATCCCTTCAGCATAGACACAATCCAAATCGTAAGTGCTACGGCTGGGAGCTGAGAGACTTTGGGCTGGGACTTTCATAGCTTGGTGCCTTGTTGGATTCTCCAATGTCAGGAGACTGGGGCCCTTTGTCTTTTTGAATGGTGAGGCACCGCGGGGGGGGGGGGGGGGGGGGGGGGTTGGGACACAATTATCACACCAGTAGTCAATTGTGACCTGGACTCATTGGAATTCCTGACACTCGGGTAGTAACAAGAGATGTCCTCTTGCTTGCCAGAGGCTGCATTCCATCATTAAAATAAATAAATAAAATCACTGATCGTGCCAAACAGGTCGATGAATAATCCGTCTGTTTGACTGCACTGCCTAATGCCTGGTTGGGAGCCACAATGGGAAGTGAGCCATCCACAGTTGAAAAGAATTAAACTCCTTTGCCATTCCTGCTGTATGTGGGACTCTCACCGAGAGTCTGAAGGTTGCGGATTCAAGTCTCAAGCGCCAGGGCTTGTTCACCAAGGGGTGACACTCCCAGGAAGTACAGAGGGAGTGCAACCCTACTGGACGCGCTGCATTTTAAATGAGGCGTCACACCCAGGCCTTGGCAGGTGAATATAAAGACTCCCTGGCGCTATTGTGAAGAGGGCAGGAGTGATGGGAGTTATCTATGGTGTCCTAGTCAGCATTTATTACCCCAAAAGACATCAGGCAAAACAGACTGAGCATTCTCACAGTGCTGTGCATGGGAGCTTGCTGTGCACAAATTGGCTGCTACCTTTTCTACAGTGACCCACCCTTCAAAAGTGTTTGATTGGCTAACAAAATCATTTGGAACTGAGGCAGCGAGTGGCACTATATAAATGCAAGTCTTTCTTTTCACTGCAGGACAGTATCAATATTAACGGTCGCTTGGCAACACACATTCTGAAACGCTGCAGTAATGAGAGATTTGTTGGTGAAGATTCTCATCTTGCAACCCCTCTGGTCAAACACAAGAATATCAAATTGCAGCAAAGTGTCTCTCACTTCAGCACTGATATGGATATTGGTTTTATTGATGGCTTTGGTGTGACAGTTCGAAGGGTAAGAATTATTGAACTGGAGTATAAACCGCAAACTAATATTATCAAAGACAATACAATACCTTTGGAGTGAACATGTATGCCAGCCCATTCCCCGCTCCATGCAGTGTTACTCCTCGAATCAGAAATATTATCAACACCACATATGGAAAGCAAGCTGTCACATAGACCACCTGTATCAAAGAGGAAGAGGTTAGAATCTGCCTTTCATAAATCACATTTCAACTTAAGCTTTTGTTCCGTGTTGCCCATTACAAAATGGTTAACCATTCTGGAGTTTTATTATTAACGGAGCCCTGAGTGCTTTCAGGGGCTGCTGGGGAGGAGGATGCAAAAAACTACTGCCCAACTCACACAATCCCCTCGCGAGTGCTGCCCCTCCGCGGGGAATCAACCCCAAGACTCTTCAGCTTCTGCTCAGATCTGCATCTGTTGCACTAACTTGAAGGGCCAAATGGCCTCCTTACGCTCTTAATGGAGTGGTACATTTGGGAAAGGGCGGGGGTTTTGTGGGTCAGGAATGAGATCATAATGGATAACTCGCCCTCTCTTTGTGCCCTTTCCCAAATCAAAAAAAAGTTTATTTATTTGTCGCAAGTGGGCTTACAATAAAATTACTGTGAAAATCCCCTAGTCGCTACAATCTGACGGCTGTTCGGATACACTGAGGGAGAATTTAGCACAGCCAATGCACCCTAACCAGCATGTCTTTTGGACTGTGGAAGGAAACCGGAGGACCCAGAGGAAACCCACGCAGACACGTGGAGAACGTGCAGACTCCACACAGACAGTGACCCAAGCCAGGAATTGGATTCCTGGCGCTGTGAGGCCGCAGTGCTAACCACTGTGCCACCCTTGGAGAAACTGCAGCTCGGCCAGCATCTCTCTTGGGAATGTTAAAACAAATGTCATCTCCCTTTGTGTCAGCCTGCTGCTTGGTCCGGCTAGGTGGCAGACGGAACACTGCCGCTGTGCTGACAGCTTCTCGTCACTCACGGGGGAGGTCCCACAGGGGACACTTGCCCCGCACTGCGAACGCAGCTGGGCTGGGCATGGTCGGATTGTCAACCCTCCAGGACTGCTCGGAACAAGCAACGGCCAATCTCTTCGACACAGTTGCCAGCAAGATCAGGGAGGAAATCGCTCGCCAGCCGCTTTCCTCAGAATACTTTTGTTTGGCTACTTAAAATAAAACGTTGCTGATCGGAAAACGCGGCTGTTTTCTCCATTGAGAGGATGTTGCACGGCAGACAGACGTGTCACCTGATCAGTGTGGGAAACGCAGGCATTGGGAGGATTGAGATTGCATGATGAAAGCTCCAGGAATATTCCCAACCAGGATTGCCAACTCTGCAGTGGAGCCATGCTGAGGGCCAGGCCAGTTCGCAAAGTCGTACAGTGTCACAAGAGTGAGGCGCTGGGGCACGGGGTACGATTAGGCACAAGTTACAAGCTAACTGTCTTCAACTGAGGAAAAGTAACTTGTGCTGATTATACTGGCAAAATGCACGATGCACCACCTCCACCCACTCCCCAACCGGGCTCCAAACCGCCGGACCAAGCAGCAGGCTGACACAAAGGGAGATGACATTTGTTTTAACATTCCCAAGAGAGACTCTGTCTGAGCTGCAGTTTCTCCAAGGGTGGCACAGTGGTTAGCACTGTGGTTTCACAGCGCCAGGGACCCGGGTTTGATTCCCGGCTTGGGTCTGTGCGGAGTCTGCGCGTTCTCCCCGTGTCTGCGTGGGTTTCCTCCGGGTGCTCCGGTTTCCTCCCACAGTCTGAAAGACGTGCTGGTTAGGGTGCATTGGCCGTGCTAAATTCTCTCTCAGTGTACCCGAACAGCCAGAGTGTGGCAACTGGGGGGTTTTCACAGTAACCCTCATTACAGTGTGAATGTGATAAATAAACGGAAAAACGTAAACCACTTCCTTCAAAACAAGAATCCAGCTGACTCGGCCGTGTTTATTTGGGACATGTTTAAGTGCAGATGGAGCAAATCTGCAAACCTTGTGGTTCATAAGCATTGAAGTGGAGCGACTGGACTATTCAAACCGTTACTAGATTAACTTCTCTGTTACCTGACAGGAATCACCACTCGGAACAGTGACCCTGCCTGTCAGGCTGAAGTGCGTACTCTGGAGAAAACACAGCCCTCAGCGCGACATGTCCATCAACACAGAAGCTGAACGATCATCTTTAAAAGACATACTGGGCACCCGTTTCATTACGGGGTGGCTTTGCAAAGTTTCCCGAGCCACAGGTCTCTTTGGAAAAGTATTCTCCTCTGTTTTATCTGTGTCAGCTGCAGAGACGTCTAAAGTCCGATAGTCACGTACCTTGCCAGTGGATTCCGTTCCTCTAATGATACAAAGATAAACTATCAGCCAGGAAAGGATGAGGCACAGAATCAAGCCCCAATGTAATGAGCCACTATCACTGATTGTGGGAGAGATGTTTAGTGTCTCCCTGTACCAGAAATATTCGGTGGCTGAACTCTTTGCACATTCTTCCACGATGCCAGTATTGTTGCTGTTTGGAGGACAACTGGCCCAAGGTAAAGGATTCTGCACAAACAAAAAGGCTAAATATTAATGCAAATAAAACCATGTGGATAAATAAACTTCACCCCCTTGTGCGAGTTTTTATTTTTACACAAAGCAGCATTTTATTTAATTGGAATGGAATGAGTATCAATTGGACAGGTTATTACTATTGGTCGGCTGAATGTACTGGATCCCACGCTCCCCGGACATTCTCTCTTCCACCTTCTTCCGTTGGGAAAAAGATACAAAAGTCTTAGGATCTTAGAATCCCTACAGCACAGAAAGAGGCCATTCGGCCCATCGAGTCTGCACCGACCACAATCCCACCCAGGCCCTACCCCCATATCCCTACATATTTACCCACTAATCCCTCTAACCTACGCATCCCAGGACACTAAGGGGCACTAAGTGTCTGAGGACACAAAGGGTCGTGAACGTAGCCCAATCCATCACGCAAACCAGCCTCCCATCCATTGACTCTGTCTACACTTCCCGCTGCCTCGGTAAAGCAGCCAGCATAATTAAGGACCCCACGCACCCCGGACATTCTCTCTTCCACCTTCTTCCATCGGGAAAAAGATACAAAAGCCTGAGGTCATGTACCAACCAACTCAAGAACAGCTTCTTCCCTGCTGCTGTCAGACTTTTGAATGGACCTACCTTAATATAAGTGTAGCAAAAGGTCAACTTGATCTTTCGCTACACTTATATTAAGTTGATCTTTCGCTACTTATATTAAGTTGATCTTTCGCTATACTCTAGCTGTGACTGTAACACTACATTCTGCACCCTCTCATTTCCTTCTCCCCTAGGTACTCTATGAATGGTATGCTTTGTCTGTATAGCACGCAAAAAACAATACTTTTCATTGTATCCCAATACATGTGACAATAATAAATCACAACACCAGGTTAAAGCCCAAGAGGTTTATTTGGAATCACGAGCTTTCACAGCGCTGCTCCTTCCTCAGGTGAGTGATGAACCTGATAAAGGAGCAGTGCTCTGAAAGCTCATGATTCCAGATAAACCTATTGGACTTTAACCAGGTGTTGTGAGACTTCTTAAAGTGCCCATCCCAGTCCAACGCCGGCATCTCCACATCAATAATAAATCAAATAATGCAACAATTTGTGGTTCTACGTACCTCAAACGAATGGAACAGGTACCAAAGACTCCATGATACAATAGCGTTGTAGTACACACAGACCAGGAATGATATCACCACACTTCCTGCACCTGTGGACGGGGAACAGGGAAAAGATTGTGACTTGGCAAAATTACTGGCTCACCTCGCCGGGTCAAAGTTCAAGAAAGAGAACCAAAGGTGAAGTTACTTACCGACACCAACCAAATATGGGTTCACCCCCTTCCAGGCTCCAATGCTTCCTTTCCTCATCAACTGGCCTAACGTCAGCTCCAGATAAAACAAAGGAAGTCCTTCCACAATTAACATAATCGCGTAAGGAATTAAAAATCCACCTGAAAGAGACAAATACAAGATTAGCTGTGGAAATTGAAGGGGTTTTACAAACATTACTCTGGTTCTATATGGTTCAGTTGCCTATTAATTGCATGCAGATGGTGGGCATTAACTGGGAGTTCTCCTGTGCCCCCTATAAATTGGACCAGATTGAAACTGTGGTTATTGGGTTAGGAGATCTATGTTTGCAATGTGCATCACTGTAAATAAATGCTAACAATACTGTATAATAATTGGTTCACGTTCTATCCTGTAATAAGTCTTCGGAGACAGAAGTTCCTTCATTTTCGATTCCAACAGCAGCACACAGAGTGTTCTCAGTCAGCTGTCTACCTCCGGGAGTGCCAGAGGAACTGACACTCCCGGCTAAATACAAGGAAAAGACTCCCTGATTGGCCCATCAATTGACTCCTTAATCTGCTGTCCAACCAAATAAACAAAATCAAATTAATTTAGGGATAACTCAAGAGTGGCAGTTCCCTAAAAGGAGGGGAACCGCCCGAAACAAAAGACAAAGCGGAAAGGAAACATAAAACATCAAATTAAAACGTGATTAAAGAGGTTAATAATACACCCCAGTCCCTGTGGTGCCCAACTCCTTAATCAGGGAGTTCATATTCCAATAGGCCAACTTCAATGTCCTGATTGAAGTCATTGCAATCCATCACCACTGGGCTTTCAGGACTAAAATATTCACCAACGTTCATCAATATTTGCCTCCATTTTCCCTTCGAGTCCTCTCTCCACCAACAGCAACTTGCATTTATATAGTGCCTTGTCACAAGAGCAACTTAATCAAAATGTGATATATGGGGATAATGGGATAAATTCCCAGAGGTTTGGCTAAAGAGGGAGGCTTTAAGGAGGAGAAGTGTGCAGAGGGATGGAGAGAGTGAATTCCAGAGCAGAGATGGGCAGAAAGGTGGAAGGAGTGAATTCTAGCACATAGAACCTTGGCAGCTGAAGCCATTAAAATAAAGGATGCTGAGCAGGCCAGAATTGGAGCAAAGCAGAAATCTCCGAGGGTGGCGAGGCTGGAGGAGGTTACACAGATCGGGAGCAGTGTAGGGGCTGGAGGAGGTTATAGAGATAGGGAGGAGGTTACAGAGATAGGGAGGAGGTTACAGAGATAGGGAGGAGGTTACAGAGATAGGGAGGAGGTTACAGAGATAGGGAGGGGTGTAGGGGCTGGAGGAGGTTATAGAGATAGGGAGGAGGTTACAGAGATAGGGAGGAGGTTACAGAGATAGGGAGGGGTGTAGAGGCTGGAGGAGGTTATAGAGATAGGGAGGAGGTTAGAGATAGGGAGGGGTGTAGAGGCTGGAGGAGGTTACAGAGGTAGGGAAGGACAAGGCCCTGGGAGGGATTTAAAAACAAAGATGCAACATTTAAAATAGAGGCATTGGACTGGGAGTCACTGGAGGTCAACAGGCACACAGGTGATTGGGATGAGTTTGGAAATGGGAGGCATAGCTTTGGAAAGAGATGGGATTATGCAGGGTAGCTTCCTTATTCTGTGCAAGAAGATAGGATTGGAAAGCTGCCCCCCCCTCCCCCCCCCCCCCCCCCAACCAAAGTTCCTCCCCTCCTCTTCCCCTGTCAACTACTCGGAGATCTATGATAGTTGGGGAAACACACTGATCCCTCCTTCTCTGGGGTAAAAGATCAGCCCCGCGCTCTGACTCTGTACAATGACAGGGATGAAAATCAGAAACATGCCCAGTGGTGCGAGACACGTGTGTTGCACTCCACAGCAGAGCGGCTGAACCGTTTCACAAACACATCATTTTTGGAATAAAACCCAGAATGCTGCAGCCAATGATTAAATCACAATTAATCTTTTAACTAACATCTTGTGTCAAACTCTGCTTTGTCCGTGACACAGAACATCAGTGAAACTGTGAACACAGTGTTCTTTCCAGTAGATGATAGCTGCGGGCAGAATAACTCATGTACCTTCACGGTGAAGCATTTTACTTCATCATGTGCACATAAGCTGCAAAATTTTAACAGCATCCTTTTGCTACGCAGGGTTCCGTTGTCCTAGTCACTGCCATCAGGCCTGCATGCAATATTAATTCATACACGAAGCAAGCTCACTCCACTGACGTCAAGCCGAGTGACGCAGGCATAAGAAATAGGACAGACAGGAGCAGGAGTGGGCTATTTGTCTCCGAGACTACACTCCGCCACTCAGGACTGATCAATCTCAGCTCCGCTTCCCCACCTGCTCCCCATGCCAGTCCAATTCCTCAAAGATCTGCCGACCTCCAACCTGAATCTCCGCAATGATTAAGTACCCACAGTGCCCGCGGTAAAGAATTCCAAAGATTCACACCCCTTTAAATGAGGAACTATCTCCTCATCTCTGTTCAAACCCCTTATCCTGAAATTATGCCACCCCCAAGTTCCAAACTCTTGAGGCAGAGGATGGGGTGGGGAAGGGGGGAGGGTCTGACCCTCTGAAAATCTATTCTATCAAGTCAAATAAGAATTTAACACATTTTAATGAGATCACCTTCCATTCTTCAGAACTCCAGAGAATAGAAACCCAACCTCTCTCATTCGTTTGCCCTCTGGGGAATCAATCTCACATCAGCTAGATGAGAACGGGTAGGATTTTATGGCCTTGCTCAATTGAGACCGGAAAATCCCACCCAAGATCGATGGGCATTTCTGTTGCCCGCCCCTTGCTCACTCCAATTCTATGATGGGCGGGGCAGTAGAATTCCAACGGATGTCTAAGGAGTAGACTGTTTAAAAATAAAATGACATCTTTGAACTACAGTCCCCATCAATGTTGGCTGTGTTCTCCTGAAAGGTAACCATACCATTCGACTACAAGAAGTAGGAGCAGAGGTAGGCCTTTCAGTCCATCAAATCCGCTGCACCATTATAGATCATGACTGATCTGATGTAACAATCCTCAACTCCACTTTCCCGCTTTATCCCCATAACCCTCGATTCCCATACTGATTAAAAATCTGTCCATCTCGGACTTGATGTGGAGATGCCGGCGTTGGACTGGGGTAAACTGGGGGATATCTCGGCCTTGAACAGACTTAATGACCCAGCCTCTACAGCCCTCTGCGGTAAAGAATTCCACAGATTCACTCCCCTCAGAGAAGAAATTCCTCCTCATCTCTGTGTTAAATGGGCGACCTCTGTTGAGAAGTCGTGAATGTAGCCCAAAAGGTCATGAATGTAGCCCAATCCATCACGCAAACCAGCCTCCCATCCATTGACTCTGTCTACACTTCCCGCTGCCTCGGCAAAGCAGCCAGCATAATTAAGGACCCCACGCACCCCGGACATTCACTTTTCCACCTTCTTCCGTCGGGAAAAAGATACAAAAAAGTCTGAGGTCATGCACCAACCGACTCAAGAACAGCTTCTTCCCTGCTGCCATCAGACTTTTGAATGGACCTACCTTGCATTAAGTTGATCTTTCTCTACACCCTAGCTATGACTGTAACACTACATTCTGCACTCTCTCATTTCCTTCTCTATGAACGGTATGCTTGTCTGTATAGCGCGCAAGAAACAATACTTTTCACTGTATGTTAATACATGTGACAATAATAAATCAAATCAAATCCAAAAGGATTAACCAGACGATGGATGGTGAGTACCCAATCTTCCAAACTTTTATTACTTGCTAGAATAATAATTTTAGGGGCTGACACCTTTCTGGGAATAAATAAGCTATCCTCATTTATTCCATTCTCATTCCTGTGACCACGAAACGGCATTTCTAGTTTTAGGTTTTCACTTGTCACATGATGATAAGATAATTAAGGACGTGGAAGAATTTGGATCACATTAGCTCATTGGGCCAGATGCAATCTCTCAATTATCATGTTCCCTGAAAGATTCAAGGGGTTTGCTTCCAACAGTTTACCTGTGCACTCACCCCCAAGTGTTGGTAGCACCCAATGCTTTCTGACTTAACCTTTATTGCTCTGTTTGACCTCCGAGTATCCCATTGCCGTTCTGGCCATCTTTTTCAATATATCTTGGCATTTTCTTACATTCTGTCCTGTTTGTAGGAATCATATCTTTCGCCAGTTTTCATTTGTTTGTGAATCCAGTTTGGGTCACACGTGTTTCTGTTGCGAGTTTCCTGCCTTTCCGTTTGTAATTACCCGGAATGTTCAGCTTCAGAGATTTTAAAAGATCTTCCCCTTGTCCTTTGCTGGAATATCGTCAAATAAACGGTGACAAAGCATTTGCTTTCTCGCTGCATAAATCTGGGCTCCTGGGTTTTGTCGAAATCTCAGATCAGGGTAAACACCTCTTTGAAATTCAACAGCCTGCGCTTAGAATAGAATAGAATCCAGGAGGAGGCCATTCAGCCCATCGAGTCTGCACTGACAACAATCCCAGTCAGGTCCTATCCCTGTAACCCCATATATTTACCCTGCTAGACCCCCTGACAGTAAGGGTCAATTTGTCATGGCCAATCCACCTAACCGGCACATCTTTGGACTGTGGGAGGAAACCGGAGCACCCGGAGGAAACCCACGTAGACACGGGGAGAACGTGCAGACTCTGCACCGTCAGTGACCCGAGGCTGGAATTGAACCCGGGTACCTGGCGCTGTGAGGCACCTGGCCAGTAAATATGGCAAAATGGGCCTCATGCTACCTGCCAGCGCAAGTTAAAATTGGACCGTGGGTATTTTCCCTGAACATCAGTTTTACCCAATCACAGGAGGCGTCATGATGTGGAGATGCCGGTGTTGGACTGAGGTGGGCACAGTAAGAAGTCTCACAACACCAGGTTAAAGTCCAACAGGTTTATTTGGAATCACGAGCTTTCGGGGCACCGCTCCTTCATCAGGTGTATGAGTCACTCACCTGACGAAGGAGCAGCACTCCGAAAGCTCGTGATACCAAATAAACCAGTTGGACTTTAACCTGGTGTTGTGAGACTTCTTACAAGAGGAGTCAACAGACCGGCAACTGTGAGAATCTGGCTTCAATATTTAACAGTTCCGTGTGGTGATTGGAGCACATTAGAACAAAGAACAAAGAAAATTACAGCACAGGAACAGGCCCTTCGGCGCTCCAAGCCTGTACCGAGCATGCTGCCCGACGGAACTAAAACCCCCTACCCTTCTGGGCTCCATATCCCTCCATTCCCATCCTATTCATGTATTTGTCCAGATGCCCCTTAAAAGTCACTATCGTATCCACCCCCATTACGTCTCCGAGTTCCAGGCACCCACCATCCTCTGTGTAAAAAACTTGCTTCATACATCTCCTTTAAACCTTGCCCCTTAAATGTATGCCCCCTAGTAATTGACTCTTCCACCCTGGGGAAAAGCTTCTGACTATCCACTCTGTCCATGCCCCTCAATCTTGTCGACTTCTATCAGGTCTCCCCTCAACCTCAGTCATTCCAGTGAGAACAAACCCAAGTTTCTCCAACCTCTCCTCATAGCTAATGCCCTCCATACCAGGCAACATCCTGGTAGATCTTTTCTGCACCCTCTCCAAAGCCTCCATATCTTTCTGGTAGTGTGGCGACCAGAATTGAACACTATATTCCAAGTGCGGCCTAACTAAGGTTCTATAAAGCTGCAACATGACTTGCCAATTAATGCTCCCATACCGCTTTCCCACCATTCACCAATTTAACTAGCTTCAGGAAGACCTGGTCTCACTGGCCTTTCTACCGTACACCTGTGGCAATTTGTAAGCTTGTACTCACCGTGCAACAGACACACGTTTCTATAATTGCAAAATGAGATTGATAATTGGAAGGGACTGCCATCCCAGAAGACCAAACGCCTAAACTGGGGAGTCCCCAGAACCCAGGCACGGGGGTTGCTGTGTAACTATATCGGACCCAGGCTGCACACCAACTTCACCCTGCTCCCTCAATAGAATTCCTGCCACATGCAGCCAGCATTGACCACCATTATTCATTGGCTGCGACCGTCAGCAGAGGGCCCATCATCACCTCAAGCCAGTTTCGAGCTCTAAAGGGAAGGTGCGTTGTGGCTGGAGCAGGCGCCGAGATTACATGCACAGAGAAAGTTTCCCCGGAAAGCCATGAGAAATGGCACAGACCGGGAGAGAGCAGGCTCCAAGGTATTCGGACACTGAATGGGAGCTCTGGGTGGTCTTGCCTCTCATCCACTGACTCGTGTCTACACTTCCCGCTGCCTCGGCAAAGCAGCCAGTATAATTAAAGACTCCACACACCCCAGACTCTCTTCCACCTTCGTCCATCAGGAAAAAGATACAAAAGTCTGAGGTCACGCACCAACCGACTCAAGAACAGCTTCTCCCCTGCTACCATCAGACATTTGAATGGACTTACCTTGCATTAAGTTGATCTTTCTCTACACCCTAGCTATGGCTGTAACACTACATTCTGCACTCTCTCGTTTCCTTCTCTATGAACGGTATGCTTTGTCATACCGCGTAAGAAACAATACTTTTCACTGTATGTTAATACATGTGACAATAATAAATCAAATCGAGATGGAAAGGAGGAGAGATGACATCCTGCAGCTCGATCGGTCTAGGGGGCTCTCCAGACACATGGACGGGAATGGGAGCAGTGAGGTGTGAAGGACAATGCCAGGAGTCAAGCCTCAAGGAGCTGCAAGAGGTTCAATGACCTGACATGAATGATCAAGGTCAGTGAATGCCTTTTGAATGAGCACAGCCGACCAACCGCACCACTATCCTCACACAATTTCACCCGCTTGTCCCCACCAAGAGAAGGAAAGGCATCCAGCTCATTGAATGGAGAGTTTCATTGACCTCCCATACTCAACAGTGGACAGCAAGCTGAAAGGTATTTCAAATATCTTCCAACAAAGCTGTTTGAGAGGTAAAGTAGTCACCTGCAGAGCCACGGGAAATGTGGCAATTGGCCCGCTTTGGTGCTGGAGTTGTGGGTGCAGCGGGCGGAAGATCTCAGTGAGGAGATCCTGACTGAAGCTGGGACAGCTCACACATTAGCCAGAATTTTACCGCCTCGCTTGCCCGAGGATCGTAAGATCCCGCCCGAGGCCCATGGAGAATGCCGTTCTGCGATTCTGGGATGGGCGTGGCGGTAATATTCCGGCCATTGTCCCTCGCTGAGGTTCAGAGAGGAACATTGCTCCCTGGGCGGACAAGGCCTCCGATTCCTTCTCCTCTTCCAGCAGCTTGTCCTGCTCTGCATGGCCACTGCTCATTGTTGGGCTGTTCAAGGTTAATAGGGGGGGCACCGACTGAAGCTTTGAGCTCCGAAATGGCAGCATTAGCATCACAGGGAGGCAATGGTCTAGTGGTATTATCATAGAATCATAGAATCCCTACAGTGCAGAAGGAGGCCATTCGGCCCATCGAGTCTGCACCGGCCACAATCCCACCCAGGTCCTACCCCCACATATTTTACCCGCCAATCCCTCTAACCTACGCATCTCAGGACTCTAAGGGGCAATTTTTTTTTTAAAACTGGCCAATCAACCTAATCCGCACATCTTTGGACTGTGGGAGGAAACCGGAGCACCCGGAGGAAACCCACGCAGACACGAGGAGAATGTGCAAACTCCACACAGACAGTGACCCGAGCCGGGAATCGAACCCGGGACCCTGGAGCTGTGAAGCAGCAGTGCTAACCACTGTGCTACCGTGCCGCCCTTATTATTATCGCGAGACTATTAATCCAGAAACTCAGCTCATGTTCTGAGGACCTGGGTTCAAATCCCGCCATGGCAGATGGTGGAATTTGAATTCAATCAAAAATACCTAGACTTAAGAATCTACTGATAAACCATTGTCGATTGTCAGATAAACCCATCCGGTTCGCTAATGTCCTTTAGGGAAGGAAATCTGCCGTCCTTCTCTGGTCTGGCCTACATGTGACTCCAGAGCCACAGCAATGTGGTTGACTCTTAACTGCCCTCCAAGGGCAACTAGGGATGGGCAATAAATGCTGGCCAGCCAGCGACGCCCATGTCCCACGAATGAATTAAAAATAAAGTGTTGTACACTGACTGATGGCACCATCTGCCTGTTCCAGACACTTACAGCAGATGCGCCCACTAATGCCCTCACCAACATATCTCACTGCCAAAGCATGTGAAGGCAAAGAAGATGCGACACTGATCCCCTAACAACACCTGCCACGCGCAAACAAGGGGGCTACCGGGTCTAATTTCACACCCAGGTTGTCTTACGAAACCCTTTAAGGAGCCGTGCCGAAACACGAGAATCCTTGAACCGGCCATGTTTAACTTGTTTGAATTTACCATTGGTGTGACATAATAAAATTTAAAGGGGCCTAGACTTTAAAGGGGCCCACGCATTCCAAGAACATTGCTTAAATGCGATAAGAATTCACTGGTCAGATAATTACTGTTCAAATGTAACAAAATGCACATTACCTTAAAATCACGAGCAATTTATATCTTATTAGTAATGCCTGAGAGGAGGTGGAGAGGCCTGGAGTGGTTTGTATCTACTGCCGGGCTGTTAGCTAATGTTTACAACATGCAGACCAATGAAAAACACATTTGTGAAGGATTAACTTTTGAAATGCGCTGAGCAATTATCTGTGAAAGCTGCAGTCTAAACTGGTATTGAAGCTAAGTGTGTCTTAAAGTTTAAAGTTTATTTATTATTAGTTACAACACCGCAATGAAGTTACTGTGAAATTCCCCTAGTCGCCACAGTCCGGCGCCTGTTCAGGTCAGTGCACCTAACCAGCACGTCTTTCAGACTGTGGGAGGAAACCCACACAGACACGAGGAGAATGTGCAAACTCTGCACAGACAGTAATCCAAGCCAGGAATCGAACCTGGGTCCCTGGCACTGTGAGGCAGCAGTGCTAACCACTGTGCCGCCCTTCAATGAAAGGGAATTATTTTTGGTAAATTAGAATTTCCCCCTCATTGCCCCATCCCCACCCCCTAACCCCCAAATGATGAACTGGCAATGTCCATTCCCCCCCCCACCCCAGAACCACCACAATCCACCCCCACACTATCCATTTCCCCCAGCCCCCAATCCATTTCCCCCTCACCATCCATTCCCCCCTACAATCCATTCCCTTCTCCTCCATTCGCCCCCACAATCCATTCCCCCTCCCCCATTCGCCCCCACAATCCATTCCCCCCCCCCCTTCCCCACCCTCAGCATTTTCACTCTGTTGCTAAGCTACTGTTTCCCTAGGAACCTCCTCACTGCTTCCACCTGCAATGAACACAACAGCTCTCTGGAAAGCTGACACATCGAGGTGGTGAATCTTTCCTTCGTAAGGGATTAACTTACACCCCCCCCCCCCCCCCCCACCCCCCACCTTGACAGTGACTCATTCACTGACTCACAAATTGAATCAAAAGCGGAAGGGAACCAGTTTCTGCAGCGAGTGGTTAGGATTTGGAATTTACCACCAGAGGGTGCGGTGCGGTGCTGGCAGAATCAATTGCAGCTTTTAGAAAGAGAGCTGAGTATTCGCTGAAGAGAAAAATAAAAAATTGCAGGAGCATGGGGAAAGGAGAAGGGAAGTGGGACCAGGTGAGCAGAGAGGCAGCACAGACAGACAGGCCTCCTCCTCTGCTGTAACCAAATCTATTATTTACTTTGTCTCATCCGACTAACAAATCCTTTCTTCCTCTTCCTCTGTACTCACCCTGTTGAGGTGCTATTCAACCAGTTCCTGTGGCAGCAGGGCTTACACCCCCACCATGCACTAAATACAGAAACTTCCCCTCAAATGGCTGATTGGATTTGATGACCATCTACACATCTATTGCACTTTCCCCCAAAAGGCAGTGGAGTGGAAACTATTAAGAACGCCATCTACTTTGTAGAATCCCTACAGTACAGAAGGAGGCCATTCGGCCCATCGAGTCTGTACTGACCACAATCCCGCCCAGGCCCTATCCCCATGCATACTTGTCCAGAGAGGCGGAGGGAGCAGATTCTGGACTTAGTGCATGAGGTGGGCTCGGAGAAGACAGGAAGCCAGTGAAGAGAGGACCTCCAATGCCAGGATCACTACCATGGGGGGGCGCCAGCCAGCTTGGCAGAGAAAGATTGGAATAGTCTTGTACTATCTAGACAGCATTGCCCAAGCGGAGGAGGGCAAGCTGCTTCATTGACTCCCGGAGCCTCTCTTGCAAATGGGAGAGATATGGCCAGGAGTGCAGGAACAAAACTTTTCCAGCAACATCCCTACAGAAGAAAACCTGAGACACCATCTGGTGGGGGAACCATGTTTAAGGATGACACCTTTGTGGCCCCCAGCCCACCATTTCTTAGTTATGTCAGTGAGTGGACATTCTGCTTTCAGCTCCAGACTGAGCTTAGGGAAGAAAGTACCATTGTTAATTCTGTTTGCCGGACATACATTGTGCGCAATGGGCAGGACATTGTCAACAGTTCAAATTTCCAATGTCCACAAGGTTCAGTGCTGGTGTTAAGTTCGTTTTTCACGAGACTCTTCCATCCTTGATACAAAGGCAAACACCAACCGTTGTCAGAAGCAAAGTTCTTTATTTGTCCTACATATATAGGCTGGCTTAACCTTTACTACTTAACCTCCACTCAGTGCTGGAAGTCAGTTAGTAAAAAGCACACGAAGCAACAAGGCTGACCCCTTTTATATAGTTTACAATCCCATCAGGTAGATGTGATTCCAAACAAGACTTAAGCACACATCACCCGATTCAATCAAAAATGAGTAGTTACAGGAATTCATAGAATCCCTGCAGTGCAGAAGGAGGCCATTCGGCCCATCAAGTCTGCACCGACCACAATCCCACCCAGGCCCTACCCCCACATATTTTACCCGCTAATCCCTCTAACCTACGCATCTCAGGACACTAAGGGGCAATTTTTAACCTGGCCAATCAACCTAACCCGCACATCTTTGGAACTGCTGTATAAGAAAGAGCATCCTATTAAAATACGCATTTACTACTTACAACTCCCACCCATCAGAACATAAGCATAATGTCTTTAGGATACGCCATTTGTTAGCACAAGAGAGAACATTATCACGTACTCAGCAAGACTCGCACCCCAGCCGGGCTCAGCAAGCTGGAGCCTGTAGTTAACCTGTTTTGTCAGTTTGCTCCCATGAGCTGTTTCTCTGCCGTTCTTGCAAGCCCAATAGTTCACCTTGACCTCTACAGTGGACATTAACTCTTTAATATCTCACTGGTAGCAAGGACTTTGTAAAATTATTGGCCACATTCAGCTGCTGCTTGCTGTTTGGCAATGGATTCACCAATCCACAGCGTTACATTAACCCAAGGCAAGAACACATTTCACTTTTCATGAGTTGCATGCGCTTCAATTCAGAGTTCGTGTACAATGGGTTGGTATACATTTAATTGTGTTTTTTGAAATTCATTTACAGGATGTGGGCACTGACTAGACCAACATTAATGGCCCATCCCTAGTTGCCCTTGACAAGGTGGTGATGAGCTGCCTTCTTGAACCGCTGCAACCCCTGAGGAATAGGTCCACCCACAGTGCTGTTAATGAGGGACTTCCAGGATTTTGACCCAGCGACAGTGAAGCAACGTCGATATATTTCCAAGTCAGGATGGTGAGGGACTTGGAGGGGACCCTCCAGGTGGTGGTGTTCCCATGTGTCTGCTGCTCTTGTCCTTCTAGATGGAAGTGATCATGGGTTTGGAAGGTCCTGTCTAAGGAGGCTTGGTGAATTGCTGCAGTGCTACTTGTAGATGGTACACACGGCTGCCTCTGCTCGACAGTGGCGGAGGGATTGCATGTTTGTGGAAGGGGTTGCAACCCAAACGGGCTGCTTTGCTCTGGATGATTTTGAGCCGTGTGAGTGTTGTTGGAGCTGCACTCATCTAGGCAAGTGGAAAGTGTTCCATTACCCTCTTGACTGGTGCCTTGTAGATGGTGGACAGGTTTGGGGGGGGGGGGGGGGGGAGAACACCTCTAACTTGTCACAGGCTAATTGTAAATACTATTGTCACTGATATTATGCAACTTTGAACACAATAATAAATAATATTAATCAATGATTCACTACAACATAATCCATTTCAACAGACCCAGTTTTTCTTTAGAATGTCCACAATGTTAAGCTGTCCATTTGTTACTGTTTCCTCTTGGAAAATAAGGAAACAAAAGTTAACGAACAGCACATTGTTCACATTCATTGCGTGCTTATCAGAGTACAATACTAAATGAGTAGTCAGGGGCATAGGAACAGGAGGAGGCCATTCATACCCTTGAACCTGTTCCAACATTCAATGAGATCATGACTGATTTGCGACCCAACTCCATATATTTGCCTTTGCTCCACAGCACTTAATACATTTGGTTAACAAAAAAAATCAATCTCAAATTTAAAGTCAACTATTGATTTAGCATCAATTGCAATTGGCGGAAGAGAGCTCTGAACTTCTACCACTGTGTGTGTGTGGAGCTGCCGGCGTTGGACTGGGGCATTAAGAAGTCTCACAGCACCAGGTGAAAGTCCAACAGGTTTATTTGGAATCATAAGCATTTGGAGCGCTGCCCCTTCATCAAGTGATCACCTCACCTGATGAAGGGGCAGCGCTCCAAAAGCTTGTGATTCCAAATAAACCTGTTGGACTTTCACCTGGTGTTGTAAGACTTATAACACCATAAGATACAGGAGCAGAATTAGGCCATTCGGCCCATCGAGTCTGCTCCGCTATTCAATCGTGGGTTATATGATTTTCATCTCCATTCTCCTGCCTTCTTCCCCTAACTCCTGATCCCCTTATTGATCAAGAACCTATCTATCTCTGTCTTAAAGACACTCAATGAGCTGAATTCCACATGACTCGATTTTTCAGACCCTGCTCCCGAGTCCTAGACACCCACAAACAGTGAAAATAGTTTCTATCGAGGCGAGTGTTGGCGGTTCGGGTAACAGAAAAAAATAACGTGGAAACTGATTTTCATTTTCAAAATGTGAGGCAATCTCTGAGTTCAGAAACATTCACAAATTGGGTAAAGTTTGAGAGTCCGTTTTGGAGAATGGTGGTCCGTGTGGGTCTGAATCTGACTACAGAAGCTCCCTGTCAGCAGAGTGGTCTTGTACAATAGTGCCATAATATTACAATAAATCATATCAGATTCAATGATGATTGCCCATTCATTGCCCATATTTCCAAGTCAGGATGTTGAGCGAGTCGAAGGGAAAACTGCAGGTGGTGTTCCCATGTGCCTGCTCCCCTTGTCCTTCTGATTTGATTTATTATTGTCACATGTATTAGTATACAGTGAAAAGTATTGTTTCTTGCGCACTATACAAGACAAAGCATACCGTTCATAAGGAAGGAAAGGAGAGAGTGCAGGATGTAGTGTTACAGTCATCGCTCGGGTGTAGAGAAAGATCAACTTAATGTGGGGTAGATCCATTCAAAAGTCTAATGGCAGCAGGGAAGAAGCTGTTTTTGAGTCAGTTGGTACGTGACCTCAGACTTTTGTATCTTTTTCCGGATGGAAGAAGGTGGAAGAGAGAATGTCTGGGGTGCGTGGGGTCCTTGATTATGCTGGCTGCTTTGCTGAGGCAGCGGGGAGTGTAGACAGTGTCAGTGGGTGGAAGGCTGGTTTGAGTGATGGATCGGGCTTTGTTCATGACCCTTTGTAATTTTTTGCAGTCTTGGACAGAGCAGGAGCCATACCAAGCTGTGATACAACCAGAAAGAATGCTTTCTACAGTGCATCTGTAGAAGTTGGTGAAAGTTGTAGCAGACATGCCAAATTTCCTTAGCCTCCTGAGAAAGCAACAATCGTGCCAATACCACTATCTACAGCTTGACAATTGAGTTAATGATGGCAATGCTGCCTATTCAAATACATGGAAAAATACATGTTCATTTAGTTCGAGTTGTATAATCTTTGAATGTTTGATTTGAATAATGTTCCAAAAAAGGTTTGTACAGCTTTAAGAAATTGTCAATCAGGGGGCAAGGTGGTCTCAAGTTCTCCACCTTGGAAAGTCTCAGATGAAGAAATGAAGGAAGCCGCACGCAATAGGCTGCATAATTTAGGAGTGAAGAACAAATAAAAACTCTTAAGGGCATTTATCCTACTCCAAACAAACAATGTACAATTTGCATGGCCACTCCCAATTTACCGACTGTCCAAACATAAATCAACAACAAGCTGGAATGTTCAAGAAATGAGGTACGACTCAGCCAAAGCTGAGACATCAAGCTGATGATACAATCTACATTATCCAAAATTAATTATGCTTCCTACACAAGCATGCACTGCATGTAATGCATTTAGCCCACAGCTAGATATATTCTTAGAGTCTCAGTTCTATGTTTAACCAGGTATCTGGCCTGCTTCTTTTTAAAGGGAGTTTTTGATGGGACTCTATTGCATATTTAGCCGTTCAGGTGTTTAACAGGAAGGTAGAACTTGGAAATATGGATATTGACAGCGATGGAGGTAAATCTTTGGAGAACACAGTGTGAAGTGGATCTGCTCCCGTGCACCCGGTTCTCCAGTTTGTTCTCCCACTCCCAGTGATTTATATTAACCACCTGGACTTGGGTGTGCAGGTCACAATTCCAAACTTTGGAGATGGCACAGAACTTGGAACTACGAGGAGGAGAGTGATGGACTTCAAAGGGATATATACAGGCGGTAGAAGGGCTGTAAACATGGCAGGTGAAACTTAATGCCAATGAGTGACATTTTGATTGGAGAGACAATACAAAATGGAGTGTATAATCTAACAGGGGAGCATGAGTAGAGGGACCTGGGGGTATATGAGCAGAGCCTGCTGAAGGTGAAAGGGCAGGTTGAGAAAGTGGTTAATAAGGATCCTGTGGTTCAGAAATACAGGCAGAGCATACAAATGACGGTGAAACTTTATAAATCACCGGTTTCGCCCTAATTGGAATACTGGGTCCAATTCTGGGCTTTAGGAAGGATCAGAATGCATTGGAGAGGATGCAGAAATGGTTTAGGAGAATCGTATGTGTGCAAAGGCTCGAATGACAAGAATGTTTGGAGCACAGGAACTCCTAGTACATGCCATCTGTCTGCAAGAGCACGTTAAAACAGTCCCTGACCTTTCGCACATTCTCTGCCCCCCCCCCAAACCCCCACAATCCTCCAGCACCCTCTCAGGCAGTGTATCGCAGACCCCAAGCACTGGATCAATTGGAGAAGCTGTTCTCTCTCATTGGAGAATGTTGAGAGGGGATTTGATAAGAGGTGTTCAAAATGATGAGTGTTACGGGGGGGGGAGGCAGGTAGGGGGGAGAGACCTATTGAAGATGAACTGTAAAAAGAACTGAAGACGTGAGGAAAAACATTTTATTAATAATCCCAGAATGTGGTTAGGATGTGGAATGCAGTGTGTCTGGAATGCAGTGTAGGGGAGGCGGAATAACTACTTTCTCAATAGGGAATTGAATAATAATCTGAAGGCAAAAGAAATACTGCAGTATGGGGCCAAGGTCAGAGGAGTGGGACTGGCTGAGCTGTTTTTGCAGAGGGCTAGCACACACACACACGATGGGCCGAACTTCCTCTTTCTATGCTGCAACCATTTGATATCATTGTTACCATAACGACAAGAGCAGTGGGGATGGAAAAAGGGCTACTCTGTTGGTGCCATGTTGGAAATGAATCTTCTAATCTCGACTGAGGCTCATGAATGACCCAGTCAGGTTCAAAGAGCACCGCTTCAGTTGTGTTTTTTTCCTTGTTAAAAAGTGGAACGGTAAAGAGAATGGAAAGTGAGATCAGACCAGGTAGCTCAGATTGAGAAAAATCCTAAAGGGAACTGCATTGATCCATTTTTTTAAAGCACATCCACACACCACATTCCTTTACCCTTTAGGGAATAGTGAGGGGCGGGGCGGTGAGGGGGGAGAGGATTCCCGAACAGATTATCAGCCCGTTGAAATGCATGATGAACGCTCCTTCCGTGGCGTTGGACTTGAACCCAGAGGTAGGGGCACTACCCACTGCACGGGCGGCACGGTGGCACAGTGGTTAGCACTGCTGCCTCACAGGGCCAGGAACCCGGGTTCAATTCCGGCCTTGGGTGACTCTCTGTGTGGAGTTTGCACGTTCTCCCCGTGTCTACGTGGGTTTCCTCCGGGTGCTCCGGTTTCCTCCCACAGTCCAAAGATGTGTGGGTTAGGTGGAATGGCCATGCTAAATGGCCCCTTAGTGTCCCAAGATGTGGAGGTTAGAGGGATTAGCCATGTTAAATATGTGGGGCTACAGGAATAGGGCAGGGAAGAGGACCTGGGTAAGGTAATCTGTCAGAGAGTCAGAGCAGGCTTGATGGGCTGAATGGCCTCTTCTGCACTGTAAGGTTTCTATTTGTATGATCCACCACAAGAGCTCCTTGATCAAAGTGGAGAATATGGGCACAATCCCACTACCTCCCACACGCAGAGAGTTGAGTTCATTCCCCCAGCTGGGCAAAGAATGTGCAAAAGAACCTGCCCTACCTGAGGACTGAACTCAGGACCTTCTGGTCATGAGACTGATGCACTGTCTACTCTGCTAGGAAGAGATGCTTTAAATACTGGCGGCCAGATGGGGGATGCAGCAGATGTGAAACTGATAAGAACATGTGCTACAATTGATCTTTGCCAGAAAGCTGGAACCGCGCCACAATCGGCTTCAAGTTAGTAACTGGGTGGGGCAGTTCCCCGATTGGGGAAAGATTAGGGAATCATTGAGAGAGTATACAAAACCTTGGGGTGGGGGGAGGGGGAGGGGGGGGGGAAATAAACCAGAATTAAGGAAAATTCCCTTTCTCATTAATATTTTTTTTAACTGCGGTGTCATTCCTATGACAATGTTTCCCGTGGACATTTGATGAATGTATTGTGATTAAATATATGCAGATCTGTGGAGACACTGCAGAAACCCACTCTAGAGCAACCTCGTTGACACCACAAAGTGACAAGGGAAATGTTGACATTACAATTTAGAATGCTGCTTCAAAAAGAAAACAAGAGAGGAGTTGGAATTTCACAACTAGCACATTGTTTTTAATTTATTTAAAAACACACAAGTGCAACTTTTTTGCATGCTTTTCAAATTTCCACAATGTCACGCACCGTTCCTCAAGAAACATTCTCAGCTCTTCACCTTGTTCCTCCAGAGTTGGTGCAAAAACATAGTAACAATGGTTCTACATATTTTCTTTTCTCCTTTTAGTGAACCAACTATTCCTACTTAACGCTGCTTACTGGGTGGTCCAGCTCATATCTGGCAGCGTCCACATGGAGATCACGGAAGCACGTTCATGCTCTGCTATCCCAGACATACATTTATCTCATCTGTCATTCATAAGAGTGAACATCAAGAGCTGGCATTTATAAAGTATGCCAAACCCAGAAAAAACATTGCCTGAGGCATTACAATGTAAAAGGAAAATTGAATGACTGCAGAGGCGCAAAGAGAAAGCAGGTTAGGAGGTAACAAAGACCAATTGTTGAAATATTTATATTGGGGTGTAGCCCCCAATCCTGGCAAGACCAGCATTTATTGCCAAACTCTAAATTACTTTGAATGGACATAACCCGAGTGGCTTTCTAAAATATTTCAGAGGGCAATTAAGAGTCAACCACAATTAAAACAGAAAATGCTGGAAAATCTCAGCAGGTCTGACAGCATCTGTGGAGAAAGCATCTGGGTCAACCAGACTCAAAACGTTGGCTCTATTCTCTCTCCACAGGTGTCGTCAGACCCGCTGAGCTTTTCCAGCATTTTCGGTTTTAGTTTCAGATTCCAGCACGTGCAATTATTTTGCCTTGATCTAAAAGTCAACCACACTGCCTGTGGATCTTCTCTAATAGTCATTGGTGAACCGGAATGGATTTTCTTTTGAGGACAATTCGGTACTTTCAGGATCATAAGACCATAAGACATAGGAGCAGAATTAGGCCACTCGGCCCATCGAGTCTGCTCCGCCACTCAATCATGGCTGATATTTTTTTCTCATCCCCATATCTCCTGCCTTTTCCCCATAACCCCTGATCCCCTTACTAATCAAGAATCTAGCTATCTCTGTCTTAAAGACACTCAATGACCTGGCCTCCACAGCCTTCTGCAGCAAAGAGTTCCACAGATTCACCACTCTCTGGATGAAAAAATTCCTCCTCATCTCTGTTTTAAAGGATCATCCCTTTAGCCTGAGGTTTTGCCCTCTGGTTCTAATTCTTCCTACTACTGGAAACATCCTCTCCACGTTCACTCTATCCAGGTCTCTCAGTATCCTGTAAGTTTCAATAAGATCCCCCCTCATCCTTCTAAACTCCAATGAGTACAGCCCCAGAGTCCTCAACTGTTCCTCAGATGACAAGCTCTTCATTCCAGGGATCATTCTTGTGAACCTCCTCTGGACCCTTTCCAAGGATCACCGTTATTGATACCAAAACTTGTTATTTCAGACTTGTTTAATTGGAATTTGAATTCCCCAGTTGCTGCCGCGGTGTTTGAGGTCAAGGCCAAAACTTTCCAGCCAAATCTTCCAGTCCCACCGGCGTAGCACCCTTGCAGCGGGTTCCTGGCAAAGAGCTGCGCATTCAATGGGAAACTCCTTTGACAAAGGCGGGAACAGAAGATCCCATCGCTGGCCAATAGCGGGCTCCCTCCCGCCGCAAAATATAGAATCCCTGCAGTGCAGAAGGAAGCCATTCAGCCCCTCGAGCCTGCACTAAGAACAATCCCACCCAGATCCTATCCCCGTAACCCCATGTATTTACCCTGCTAATCCCCCGACACGGGCATGGCCAATCCACCTAACCTGCACATCATTCATTGCGTAATAAATCCTGCTCCCTGTCTCAAAATCTATTAGATGCTTAGATTAACTCCAGAAGATGTCACATTGTTAAGAAAGAGTAAGTCTTTCACACTAATCTGTAAAACATCAAACCAACTCTTGCTCTGTATCCATTTCTCTACCATTGGAAATTCCTGAGGGATGATTATATAATATGAACAGCCAGCATATTATACCAACATGTAGATAAATACCAATGGTATACTGTCCCATCTGGCATTTATACCCTAGCAATGCCCGGTGTCACCCAAAATTGTTAAAGATCGGGGGAGGAATTTAAACATAAAACAATGGTTCCAGGCATTCATGCGATCACAAAACCAAAACTATCAATTTTTTTTTTAAAGTCCTCATCTTCCCCAGACCAATTATATCAAATCTGATCCTCCAATCTCAGCTGGGCACCACAGTGGTGGCAGTGTCGCTATCCATTATATTTAATGCCTTTGGCCTCAGGAATTGGGCTGGGTCAGAGTTGCAAACAAGGGACACAAGCCTCCTGTCACTGAGATGGCATTGCCACAGCTGAATGTGTGGCACGCTCACCTCCGAGTCACAAGGTTCTGGGTTCTAGTTCCGCTCATGATGACAAACACAAAAATGGCTATGGGCCAAGCGCTGGTAAATGGGATTAGATGGGAGGTCATGTTGGTGCAGACTCCATGGGCCATGTGCACTGACTGTAAGGCTGGAATTTTACCACCACGCCCGCCTGCCTGGAATCGGAGTGGGCGCAGCTCACAGAACGGAATTCTCCGTTGGCCTCAGGCCGGATTTTACGAGTCTTGCCCGAGTGAGGTCATAAAATACCGACCTATGATACAACAAAAAATAAAACTGACACCCTGGTGCAGTACTGCGGGAGTGATGCATTGGTGAAGGTGCCGTCTTTCGAACAGGATGGTAAATGGCGGCCCTGACTGCCCTCTGGGGCGGGTGTAACGGATCCCACCGCAGCAGGGGGAGTTATCTCTGGCAGCCTGGCCAATAGTTTTTCCCCTCAATCAACAACAAAAACATATCAAATCATTGTTATCTGGGATCTTGCTGTGCACAAATTGGCTGCCACATTTTTTACATTACAACAGTGACTACACTTCAAAAGGTGCTTGCGTATGGTACCATATAAATGCAAATCTCTCTCTCCTGTTGTCAGAGAAGCCTGGGAAATTCAGGCCCACCATTTCTGCTGGCCACAATGAGTGGGGACTCCAAGCAACTTCCCAACCACAGGAACCTGCTCTAGAGTTGTCACTCAAAGAGCCAACTCAAATTCATAGAATCCTACAGTGCAGAAGGAGACCATTCGGCCCATTGAGTCTGCACTGATCACAATTCCACCCAGACCCTATCCCCTAACCCCATGCATTTACCCTAGTTAGTCCCCCTGACACTTAGGGGCAATTTAGCATGGCCAATTTTAATGTGGCCAATCCATCTAACCCACACATCTTTGGATTGTGGGAGGAAGCTGAAGCACCCGGAGGAAGCCCACGCAGACGTGGGGAGAACATGCAAACTCCACATAACCCCATGCATTTGCTCTGCTATCCCCCTGACGCTAAGGGGCATTTTAGCATGGCCAATCCCCCTAACCCACCCATATTTGGACATTTCACATTTCAGAGGCCTCAAACGTGAGAAGGTTAAGGGGGAGCAGCACCTGGTGCAGGCCCGGCTGTTCTCTCTGAACATTGGAACCCAAGCCTAATGCTCGGGAAAATTCACATGTGTTCACAGCTGCGCCGCAGTTTACATCGGACTGTCTCCAACTGGCAATGGGTGCCTGGGGCTGGCACATGTTCCACTCACCCCTGGGCACAAGAAGCCACGTAAAAGGGTCATTAAACAAATTGGAATTCCTCACTTGTTCTGCAGTCTTGAACATGAGTCACTTTCCTTTGTCTAAGTATGATCAAATCCCATAACTTTCTGTGATTACCCAGTTTCAATTGATACCCTGGATTCAAGTCCTGTGGGATATTTTGCGATACATAGGCACATTTTCTTTATTTTTTGGCTACCAGTAAATCAAATAAGTGTCACCAATATTCTGACTCTTACTGACATGATTGGTTTCGCTTTGTAAATTTCCCCTTTCACAGTGAGCCAGGTTGCTTTATCCCACTGCACCAGGTTACAATGGTAACCAGGCTGTCAACTCCTACTCAATATTGGGGAATATTTAAGATCCTTTGCTAGAAGTCAGCTCAAACTATTGGGAGGTTGGGAGGGGGCTGACAGTCTGTCAACAATCCCTCTTAGAGAAGCATATAAAAAACATCTTGGGAGTCTTAATAAGGCCTCTGTCTGTATTTCCCCCTGTCTTTCACATGGGATTATTCAAAGAATCTACCGCAGATGCAATCAGCACCAGATTCAGGGTGAGAAAAAAAGGCATCTTCTGGAACTGCGTGAACAATATCCGTTTTGTAATGTCGCTAGTTCCGTAGGTACTAAAAAAAAACACCCATTTCAGAGGATTTTAAAATGTCACAAGGAACACGATAAAATACCCCTCCAGATACTTTTTTTTGTGGGGGGGGGGGGGGGAGGAATTTAAGAAAAAAAATCTGGAAGAGGAGTTTTACAAGAATCCGTTCAGTTAAAAGGATTTACATGATTAAAAATAGTGGCTCCCACCCCCCCCCCCCCCCCCGCCCCCCGCCCTCTCCCCCGGTCTAGCAGAGTGAAAGCCATAATGTCTGTTCATTGTATTACAAACACGTGGAACCAGTCAGCCAGAATCCCACTAGAAATCCGTTTTATATTTTAACACAAAAAAACACACAAAGGCCATTCCTGCTGACATTAAACAATTTTGTGGACCAATTTAGCGAAAGCTACCAATTAAAAGGCCAACATCAGACTGTTGTTTAAAACGTGCCGGGCTGGCAAGCAAAAGGCGAGACACATACAAAAAACCCCAGCCCAGCATTGGACTGAGGAGGGAGGTTAAAGCGGGCAGGGTTAGTCTGGAAAAGGGGGAGAGTTTGTACACAGCGAGCGGCTCTCCTGCTTGCTTTGATACAGTTACACTGCCGGGATACATTGCGAGAGCCGCTTTGTTTAAGGTCTTTGCTGCTTCCCAGGTTCCGACACGTTGGGAGACAATGGAGTGAGGAAGGGAGACTAAACCCAGACAC